>NW_027183692.1:10000-109520 GCF_041296385.1 Aphelocoma coerulescens | reverse complement strand
AGGGGATACACATGATAAAGTCACCCCAAGACACAGGGACAGAGAATTCAGTGGAAAGACTCCGAGAATTCTGCTCCCAGAGATCATTCATTCCTGCTCACCCTGACCCTTGTAGAAAGGGGACATCGTTCCAGGCAGCCTGTACTGAGCATGTGGCTCCTGAGTGGGGTTTGTTGTTTAGGAAACCTGCTCCGGCTTTTCCATTCTTTCCTTGCAAACAGGAAAACTTCTCCTGGGGCTGTGTGCAGGCAGAGCCCTGAGGAGAGCAGGTGGCACATGGTGCGCTGGGCTGGGACAGCCAGCTGCAGAGCTCAAGGGAAGAAGCCCAAAGTGTCACAATGGCTCCTTGCCTTCACATGCAACACCTGGGTCACAATGGTCTCCTTGATTCCATGAGGCCCCACTGTGTCACAATGGCTCCTTGGTTCCATCAGGTTCCGCAGTGTCACCATGGTCTCCTTTGATCCGCATTGTCATCATGGACAATTGGTTCCATGAGGCCCCGCAGTGTCACAATGGTCCCTTGCTTCCATAGGTTTGATGTTGTAACAAAGGACTCCTTGCTTCTATGAGCTAGCCTGCTTTTTGCAGAGGTGTCTTTGGTTCCAACAAGGCCCCGCTGTGTCTCAGTGCACCCTGGCTTCCATGTGGATGTGGAGTATCACAAAGGCTCCTTGGTTCCACCAGGTCCTGCTGTGTCACAATGGGTCCTGTGGTCCCTGAGGCCCTCCAAAACCATCGTGGAGGCTTGCTTCCATGAGGTTCCATTATGTGCCAGTGGTCATCTTGGTTCCAGGAGTTTCCTTAGTGTCACAATGCTCTCCATGCTTCCATTAGGCCCTGCTTTGCCACAATGGTCCCCTTGTTTCCATGAGGCCCCGCTGTGTCACAATGGACCTATGGTTCCGTGATGTTGCGTGGTGTCACCGTGCTCTTCTTGAATCCGCCGTGTAACCATGGACCATTGGTTCCATGCAGCCGTGTCACAATGGGCTCCTTGATTCCATGATTCCCCACGGTGTCACAATGGAGCCTTGTTTCTAGGAGGTTCTGTACTGTCACAATTGCCTCCTTGATGCCATCAGCCCCTGCAGTGTCACAATGGCTCCTTGGTTCCATGAGGAACACAATAGCTTGGCATAAGCATTGAGCAACAGCTGCTGAACACACCTGGCAACATCTGCTTGCATCAAAAGAGGGCTTCAAGCTGACAATGGCACCAGCAGCTTCCATCTGCAACAGAGACCCAGGAAAGGACAGGCTGTGCCGGTTTGGACAAATGTGGAGGAAAAGATCCTCTGATAGAAGGCAGGTTACACCCAGCCCTCCCCCACCAGGTTTTTGGAAAAAAGAACTTTCCTGGGAAGAAAGTGAAAGAGATAAAAACTATTTTTTTAACAAACACACAGGAAAAGGATAACAATGCTAAATATTAAAAGCTCTCGCTGTGCAGAGAAAGCTGGGATAATTTGAGAGTCCTTCTGTGTTTCGGTGGGGTCTCCTGAAACATCCATAGACAGCGAGGCCCGTGCAAAGAAACAGGGAGCCATTCTTGAGAGAAGTTTCAGAGCTCTTTCTTCTCCAGCCACATGGGCGGGGCACTGCCAAAGAACTGAGCAATCACAGCACAACCAGGGCCCTCCTCGCACAGGGCAACACAAAATAAGCAGTGCTGAACAGGATTAGGGCACATGTGAGCAGGGAGCAGGGAGACCCCCGTGCCCAGGCCATGCCTCTACCCCAGGGTCCCCTCTCCCATGACCTCATGGCAGGGGGGAGGAACCCCAACACTTCCGGAGGTGCAGTCTCTCTCCTCCTCCTTGCAGCTGGCTCATGGGCCCACATTCAGGGCCCCCACCTCGGGAGAAAATTCTCCCAATGTGGTCTGATGTTGAAAGAGTCAAGAAGAGAAGAAGGGGAAAAAACCCCCAAAGTCCCAGGAAAACAAAGTTCAACTCTCCATCTCCCCCCAGAGAAAAGGAGCTGAAAACTGGCTAAAAAGAAACAAAGTTGCTTCCTCTGCTCTTGCTGCAAGCAGGATGCAGAGGAGTGTGTATGTGTGTCCTTGAACAAACGCTCTGAGAAGTTTGTCCGGTTTTTTTTCCTCTCCCCCCTCTAAGGCTCAGTTGAAAGGCACAGAAATGCACAAAGTTCACTTCTGGGCATAGAGCAGCAATAGGGGATACACACAATAAAGTCACCCCAAGACACAGGGACAGAGAATTCAGTGGAAAGACTCCGAGAATTCTGCTCCCAGAGATCATTCATTCCTGCTCACACTGACCCTTGTAGAAAGGGGACATCGTTCCAGGCAGCCCGTACTGAGCATGTGGCTCCTGAGTGGGGTTTGTTGTTTAGGAAACCTGCTCCGGCTTTTCCATTCTTTCCTTGCAAACAGGAAAACTTCTCCTGGGGCTGTGTGCAGGCAGAGCCCTGAGGAGAGCAGGTGGCACATGGTGCGCTGGGCTGGGACAGCCAGCTGCAGAGCTCAAGGGAAGAAGCCCAAAGTGTCACAATGGCTCCTTGCCTTCACATGCAACACCTGGGTCACAATGGTCTCCTTGATTCCATGAGGCCCCACTGTGTCACAATGGCTCCTTGGTTCCATCAGGTTCCGCAGTGTCACCATGGTCTCCTTTGATCCGCACTGTCATCATGGACAATTGGTTCCATGAGGCCCCGCAGTGTCACAATGGTCCCTTGCTTCCATAGGTTTGATGTTGTAACAAAGGACTCCTTGCTTCTATGAGCTAGCCTGCTTTTTGCAGAGGTGTCTTTGGTTCCAACAAGGCCCCGCTGTGTCTCAGTGCACCCTGGCTTCCATGTGGATCTGGAGTATCACAAAGGCTCCTTGGTTCCACCAGGTCCTGCTGTGTCACAATGGGTCCTGTGGTCCCTGAGGCCCTCCAAAACCATCGTGGAGGCTTGCTTCCATGAGGTTCCATTATGTGCCAGTGGTCATCTTGGTTCCAGGAGTTTCCTTAGTGTCACAATGCTCTCCATGCTTCCATTAGGCCCTGCTTTGCCACAATGGTCCCCTTGTTTCCATGAGGCCCCGCTGTGTCACAATGGACCTATGGTTCCGTGATGTTGCGTGGTGTCACCGTGCTCTTCTTGAATCCGCCGTGTAACCATGGACCATTGGTTCCATGCAGCCGTGTCACAATGGGCTCCTTGATTCCATGATTCCCCACGGTGTCACAATGGAGCCTTGTTTCTAGGAGGTTCTGTACTGTCACAATTGCCTCCTTGATGCCATCAGCCCCTGCAGTGTCACAATGGCTCCTTGGTTCCATGAGGAACACAATAGCTTGGCATAAGCATTGAGCAACAGCTGCTGAACACACCTGGCAACATCTGCTTGCATCAAAAGAGGGCTTCAAGCTGACAATGGCACCAGCAGCTTCCATCTGCAACAGAGACCCAGGAAAGGACAGGCTGTGCCGGTTTGGACAAATGTGGAGGAAAATATCCTCTGATAGAAGGCAGGTTACACCCAGCCCTCCCCCACCAGGTTTTTGGAAAAAAGAACTTTCCTGGGAAGAAAGTGAAAGAGATAAAAACTATTTTTTTAACAAACACACAGGAAAAGGATAGCAATGCTAAATATTAAAAGCTCTCGCTGTGCAGAGAAAGCTGGGATAATTTGAGAGTCCTTCCGTGTTTCGGTGGGGTCTCCTGAAACATCCATAGACAGCGAGGCCCGTGCAAAGAAACAGGGAGCCATTCTTGAGAGAAGTTTCAGAGCTCTTTCTTCTCCAGCCACATGGGCGGGGCACTGCCAAAGAACTGAGCAATCACAGCACAACCAGGGCCCTCCTCGCACAGGGCAACACAAAATAAGCAGTGCTGAACAGGATTAGGGCACATGTGAGCAGGGAGCAGGGAGACCCCCCGTGCCCAGGCCATGCCTCTACCCCAGGGTCCCCTCTCCCATGACCTCATGGCAGGGGGGAGGAACCCCAACACTTCCGTAGGTGTAGTCTCTCTCCTCCTCCTTGCAGCTGGCTCATGGGCCCACATTCAGGGCCCCCACCTCGGGAGAAAATTCTCCCAATGTGCTCTGATGTTGAAAGAGTCAAGAAGAGAAGAAGGGGAAAAAACCCCCAAAGTCCCAGGAAAACAAAGTTCAACTCTCCATCTCCCCCCAGAGAAAAGGAGCTGAAAACTGGCTAAAAAGAAACAAAGTTGCTTCCTCTGCTCTTGCTGCAAGCAGGATGCAGAGGAGTGTGTATGTGTGTCCTTGAACAAACGCTCTGAGAAGTTTGTCCGGTTTTTTTTCCTCTCCCCCCTCTCAGGCTCAGTTGAAAGGCACAGAAATGCACAAAGTTCACTTCTGGGCATAGAGCAGCAATAGGGGATACACACAATAAAGTCACCCCAAGACACAGGGACAGAGAATTCAGTGGAAAGACTCCGAGAATTCTGCTCCCAGAGATCATTCATTCCTGCTCACACTGACCCTTGTAGAAAGGGGACATCGTTCCAGGCAGCCTGTACTGAGCATGTGGCTCCTGAGTGGGGTTTGTTGTTTAGGAAACCTGCTCCGGCTTTTCCATTCTTTCCTTGCAAACAGGAAAACTTCTCCTGGGGCTGTGTGCAGGCAGAGCCCTGAGGAGAGCAGGTGGCACATGGTGCGCTGGGCTGGGACAGCCAGCTGCAGAGCTCAAGGGAAGAAGCCCAAAGTGTCACAATGGCTCCTTGCCTTCACATGCAACACCTGGGTCACAATGGTCTCCTTGATTCCATGAGGCCCCACTGTGTCACAATGGCTCCTTGGTTCCATCAGGTTCCGCAGTGTCACCATGGTCTCCTTTGATCCGCACTGTCATCATGGACAATTGGTTCCATGAGGCCCCGCAGTGTCACAATGGTCCCTTGCTTCCATAGGTTTGATGTTGTAACAAAGGACTCCTTGCTTCTATGAGCTAGCCTGCTTTTTGCAGAGGTGTCTTTGGTTCCAACAAGGCCCCGCTGTGTCTCAGTGCACCCTGGCTTCCATGTGGATGTGGAGTATCACAAAGGCTCCTTGGTTCCACCAGGTCCTGCTGTGTCACAATGGGTCCTGTGGTCCCTGAGGCCCTCCAAAACCATCGTGGAGGCTTGCTTCCATGAGGTTCCATTATGTGCCAGTGGTCATCTTGGTTCCAGGAGTTTCCTTAGTGTCACAATGCCCTCCATGCTTCCATTAGGCCCTGCTTTGCCACAATGGTCCCCTTGTTTCCATGAGGCCCCGCTGTGTCACAATGGACCTATGGTTCCGTGATGTTGCGTGGTGTCACCGTGCTCTTCTTGAATCCGCCGTGTAACCATGGACCATTGGTTCCATGCAGCCGTGTCACAATGGGCTCCTTGATTCCATGATTCCCCACGGTGTCACAATGGAGCCTTGTTTCTAGGAGGTTCTGTACTGTCACAATTGCCTCCTTGATGCCATCAGCCCCTGCAGTGTCACAATGGCTCCTTGGTTCCATGAGGAACACAATAGCTTGGCATAAGCATTGAGCAACAGCTGCTGAACACACCTGGCAACATCTGCTTGCATCAAAAGAGGGCTTCAAGCTGACAATGGCACCAGCAGCTTCCATCTGCAACAGAGACCCAGGAAAGGACAGGCTGTGCCGGTTTGGACAAATGTGGAGGAAAATATCCTCTGATAGAAGGCAGGTTACACCCAGCCCTCCCCCACCAGGTTTTTGGAAAAAAGAACTTTCCTGGGAAGAAAGTGAAAGAGATAAAAACTATTTTTTTAACAAACACACAGGAAAAGGATAACAATGCTAAATATTAAAAGCTCTCGCTGTGCAGAGAAAGCTGGGATAATTTGAGAGTCCTTCTGTGTTTCGGTGGGGTCTCCTGAAACATCCATAGACAGCGAGGCCCATGCAAAGAAACAGGGAGCCATTCTTGAGAGAAGTTTCAGAGCTCTTTCTTCTCCAGCCACATGGGCGGGGCACTGCCAAAGAACTGAGCAATCACAGCACAACCAGGGCCCTCCTCGCACAGGGCAACACAAAATAAGCAGTGCTGAACAGGATTAGGGCACATGTGAGCAGGGAGCAGGGAGACCCCCGTGCCCAGGCCATGCCTCTACCCCAGGGTCCCCTCTCCCATGACCTCATGGCAGGGGGGAGGAACCCCAACACTTCCGGAGGTGCAGTCTCTCTCCTCCTCCTTGCAGCTGGCTCATGGGCCCACATTCAGGGCCCCCACCTCGGGAGAAAATTCTCCCAATGTGGTCTGATGTTGAAAGAGTCAAGAAGAGAAGAAGGGGAAAAAACCCCCAAAGTCCCAGGAAAACAAAGTTCAACTCTCCATCTCCCCCCAGAGAAAAGGAGCTGAAAACTGGCTAAAAAGAAACAAAGTTGCTTCCTCTGCTCTTGCTGCAAGCAGGATGCAGAGGAGTGTGTATGTGTGTCCTTGAACAAACGCTCTGAGAAGTTTGTCCGGTTTTTTTTCCTCTCCCCCCTCTAAGGCTCAGTTGAAAGGCACAGAAATGCACAAAGTTCACTTCTGGGCATAGAGCAGCAATAGGGGATACACACAATAAAGTCACCCCAAGACACAGGGACAGAGAATTCAGTGGAAAGACTCCGAGAATTCTGCTCCCAGAGATCATTCATTCCTGCTCACACTGACCCTTGTAGAAAGGGGACATCGTTCCAGGCAGCCCGTACTGAGCATGTGGCTCCTGAGTGGGGTTTGTTGTTTAGGAAACCTGCTCCGGCTTTTCCATTCTTTCCTTGCAAACAGGAAAACTTCTCCTGGGGCTGTGTGCAGGCAGAGCCCTGAGGAGAGCAGGTGGCACATGGTGCGCTGGGCTGGGACAGCCAGCTGCAGAGCTCAAGGGAAGAAGCCCAAAGTGTCACAATGGCTCCTTGCCTTCACATGCAACACCTGGGTCACAATGGTCTCCTTGATTCCATGAGGCCCCACTGTGTCACAATGGCTCCTTGGTTCCATCAGGTTCCGCAGTGTCACCATGGTCTCCTTTGATCCGCACTGTCATCATGGACAATTGGTTCCATGAGGCCCCGCAGTGTCACAATGGTCCCTTGCTTCCATAGGTTTGATGTTGTAACAAAGGACTCCTTGCTTCTATGAGCTAGCCTGCTTTTTGCAGAGGTGTCTTTGGTTCCAACAAGGCCCCGCTGTGTCTCAGTGCACCCTGGCTTCCATGTGGATGTGGAGTATCACAAAGGCTCCTTGGTTCCACCAGGTCCTGCTGTGTCACAATGGGTCCTGTGGTCCCTGAGGCCCTCCAAAACCATCGTGGAGGCTTGCTTCCATGAGGTTCCATTATGTGCCAGTGGTCATCTTGGTTCCAGGAGTTTCCTTAGTGTCACAATGCTCTCCATGCTTCCATTAGGCCCTGCTTTGCCACAATGGTCCCCTTGTTTCCATGAGGCCCCGCTGTGTCACAATGGACCTATGGTTCCGTGATGTTGCGTGGTGTCACCGTGCTCTTCTTGAATCCGCCGTGTAACCATGGACCATTGGTTCCATGCAGCCGTGTCACAATGGGCTCCTTGATTCCATGATTCCCCACGGTGTCACAATGGAGCCTTGTTTCTAGGAGGTTCTGTACTGTCACAATTGCCTCCTTGATGCCATCAGCCCCTGCAGTGTCACAATGGCTCCTTGGTTCCATGAGGAACACAATAGCTTGGCATAAGCATTGAGCAACAGCTGCTGAACACACCTGGCAACATCTGCTTGCATCAAAAGAGGGCTTCAAGCTGACAATGGCACCAGCAGCTTCCATCTGCAACAGAGACCCAGGAAAGGACAGGCTGTGCCGGTTTGGACAAATGTGGAGGAAAAGATCCTCTGATAGAAGGCAGGTTACACCCAGCCCTCCCCCACCAGGTTTTTGGAAAAAAGAACTTTCCTGGGAAGAAAGTGAAAGAGATAAAAACTATTTTTTTAACAAACACACAGGAAAAGGATAGCAATGCTAAATATTAAAAGCTCTCGCTGTGCAGAGAAAGCTGGGATAATTTGAGAGTCCTTCCGTGTTTCGGTGGGGTCTCCTGAAACATCCATAGACAGCGAGGCCCGTGCAAAGAAACAGGGAGCCATTCTTGAGAGAAGTTTCAGAGCTCTTTCTTCTCCAGCCACATGGGCGGGGCACTGCCAAAGAACTGAGCAATCACAGCACAACCAGGGCCCTCCTCGCACAGGGCAACACAAAATAAGCAGTGCTGAACAGGATTAGGGCACATGTGAGCAGGGAGCAGGGAGACCCCCCGTGCCCAGGCCATGCCTCTACCCCAGGGTCCCCTCTCCCATGACCTCATGGCAGGGGGGAGGAACCCCAACACTTCCGTAGGTGTAGTCTCTCTCCTCCTCCTTGCAGCTGGCTCATGGGCCCACATTCAGGGCCCCCACCTCGGGAGAAAATTCTCCCAATGTGCTCTGATGTTGAAAGAGTCAAGAAGAGAAGAAGGGGAAAAAACCCCCAAAGTCCCAGGAAAACAAAGTTCAACTCTCCATCTCCCCCCAGAGAAAAGGAGCTGAAAACTGGCTAAAAAGAAACAAAGTTGCTTCCTCTGCTCTTGCTGCAAGCAGGATGCAGAGGAGTGTGTATGTGTGTCCTTGAACAAACGCTCTGAGAAGTTTGTCCGGTTTTTTTTCCTCTCCCCCCTCTCAGGCTCAGTTGAAAGGCACAGAAATGCACAAAGTTCACTTCTGGGCATAGAGCAGCAATAGGGGATACACACAATAAAGTCACCCCAAGACACAGGGACAGAGAATTCAGTGGAAAGACTCCGAGAATTCTGCTCCCAGAGATCATTCATTCCTGCTCACACTGACCCTTGTAGAAAGGGGACATCGTTCCAGGCAGCCTGTACTGAGCATGTGGCTCCTGAGTGGGGTTTGTTGTTTAGGAAACCTGCTCCGGCTTTTCCATTCTTTCCTTGCAAACAGGAAAACTTCTCCTGGGGCTGTGTGCAGGCAGAGCCCTGAGGAGAGCAGGTGGCACATGGTGCGCTGGGCTGGGACAGCCAGCTGCAGAGCTCAAGGGAAGAAGCCCAAAGTGTCACAATGGCTCCTTGCCTTCACATGCAACACCTGGGTCACAATGGTCTCCTTGATTCCATGAGGCCCCACTGTGTCACAATGGCTCCTTGGTTCCATCAGGTTCCGCAGTGTCACCATGGTCTCCTTTGATCCGCACTGTCATCATGGACAATTGGTTCCATGAGGCCCCGCAGTGTCACAATGGTCCCTTGCTTCCATAGGTTTGATGTTGTAACAAAGGACTCCTTGCTTCTATGAGCTAGCCTGCTTTTTGCAGAGGTGTCTTTGGTTCCAACAAGGCCCCGCTGTGTCTCAGTGCACCCTGGCTTCCATGTGGATGTGGAGTATCACAAAGGCTCCTTGGTTCCACCAGGTCCTGCTGTGTCACAATGGGTCCTGTGGTCCCTGAGGCCCTCCAAAACCATCGTGGAGGCTTGCTTCCATGAGGTTCCATTATGTGCCAGTGGTCATCTTGGTTCCAGGAGTTTCCTTAGTGTCACAATGCCCTCCATGCTTCCATTAGGCCCTGCTTTGCCACAATGGTCCCCTTGTTTCCATGAGGCCCCGCTGTGTCACAATGGACCTATGGTTCCGTGATGTTGCGTGGTGTCACCGTGCTCTTCTTGAATCCGCCGTGTAACCATGGACCATTGGTTCCATGCAGCCGTGTCACAATGGGCTCCTTGATTCCATGATTCCCCACGGTGTCACAATGGAGCCTTGTTTCTAGGAGGTTCTGTACTGTCACAATTGCCTCCTTGATGCCATCAGCCCCTGCAGTGTCACAATGGCTCCTTGGTTCCATGAGGAACACAATAGCTTGGCATAAGCATTGAGCAACAGCTGCTGAACACACCTGGCAACATCTGCTTGCATCAAAAGAGGGCTTCAAGCTGACAATGGCACCAGCAGCTTCCATCTGCAACAGAGACCCAGGAAAGGACAGGCTGTGCCGGTTTGGACAAATGTGGAGGAAAATATCCTCTGATAGAAGGCAGGTTACACCCAGCCCTCCCCCACCAGGTTTTTGGAAAAAAGAACTTTCCTGGGAAGAAAGTGAAAGAGATAAAAACTATTTTTTTAACAAACACACAGGAAAAGGATAACAATGCTAAATATTAAAAGCTCTCGCTGTGCAGAGAAAGCTGGGATAATTTGAGAGTCCTTCTGTGTTTCGGTGGGGTCTCCTGAAACATCCATAGACAGCGAGGCCCATGCAAAGAAACAGGGAGCCATTCTTGAGAGAAGTTTCAGAGCTCTTTCTTCTCCAGCCACATGGGCGGGGCACTGCCAAAGAACTGAGCAATCACAGCACAACCAGGGCCCTCCTCGCACAGGGCAACACAAAATAAGCAGTGCTGAACAGGATTAGGGCACATGTGAGCAGGGAGCAGGGAGACCCCCGTGCCCAGGCCATGCCTCTACCCCAGGGTCCCCTCTCCCATGACCTCATGGCAGGGGGGAGGAACCCCAACACTTCCGGAGGTGCAGTCTCTCTCCTCCTCCTTGCAGCTGGCTCATGGGCCCACATTCAGGGCCCCCACCTCGGGAGAAAATTCTCCCAATGTGGTCTGATGTTGAAAGAGTCAAGAAGAGAAGAAGGGGAAAAAACCCCCAAAGTCCCAGGAAAACAAAGTTCAACTCTCCATCTCCCCCCAGAGAAAAGGAGCTGAAAACTGGCTAAAAAGAAACAAAGTTGCTTCCTCTGCTCTTGCTGCAAGCAGGATGCAGAGGAGTGTGTATGTGTGTCCTTGAACAAACGCTCTGAGAAGTTTGTCCGGTTTTTTTTCCTCTCCCCCCTCTAAGGCTCAGTTGAAAGGCACAGAAATGCACAAAGTTCACTTCTGGGCATAGAGCAGCAATAGGGGATACACACAATAAAGTCACCCCAAGACACAGGGACAGAGAATTCAGTGGAAAGACTCCGAGAATTCTGCTCCCAGAGATCATTCATTCCTGCTCACACTGACCCTTGTAGAAAGGGGACATCGTTCCAGGCAGCCCGTACTGAGCATGTGGCTCCTGAGTGGGGTTTGTTGTTTAGGAAACCTGCTCCGGCTTTTCCATTCTTTCCTTGCAAACAGGAAAACTTCTCCTGGGGCTGTGTGCAGGCAGAGCCCTGAGGAGAGCAGGTGGCACATGGTGCGCTGGGCTGGGACAGCCAGCTGCAGAGCTCAAGGGAAGAAGCCCAAAGTGTCACAATGGCTCCTTGCCTTCACATGCAACACCTGGGTCACAATGGTCTCCTTGATTCCATGAGGCCCCACTGTGTCACAATGGCTCCTTGGTTCCATCAGGTTCCGCAGTGTCACCATGGTCTCCTTTGATCCGCACTGTCATCATGGACAATTGGTTCCATGAGGCCCCGCAGTGTCACAATGGTCCCTTGCTTCCATAGGTTTGATGTTGTAACAAAGGACTCCTTGCTTCTATGAGCTAGCCTGCTTTTTGCAGAGGTGTCTTTGGTTCCAACAAGGCCCCGCTGTGTCTCAGTGCACCCTGGCTTCCATGTGGATGTGGAGTATCACAAAGGCTCCTTGGTTCCACCAGGTCCTGCTGTGTCACAATGGGTCCTGTGGTCCCTGAGGCCCTCCAAAACCATCGTGGAGGCTTGCTTCCATGAGGTTCCATTATGTGCCAGTGGTCATCTTGGTTCCAGGAGTTTCCTTAGTGTCACAATGCTCTCCATGCTTCCATTAGGCCCTGCTTTGCCACAATGGTCCCCTTGTTTCCATGAGGCCCCGCTGTGTCACAATGGACCTATGGTTCCGTGATGTTGCGTGGTGTCACCGTGCTCTTCTTGAATCCGCCGTGTAACCATGGACCATTGGTTCCATGCAGCCGTGTCACAATGGGCTCCTTGATTCCATGATTCCCCACGGTGTCACAATGGAGCCTTGTTTCTAGGAGGTTCTGTACTGTCACAATTGCCTCCTTGATGCCATCAGCCCCTGCAGTGTCACAATGGCTCCTTGGTTCCATGAGGAACACAATAGCTTGGCATAAGCATTGAGCAACAGCTGCTGAACACACCTGGCAACATCTGCTTGCATCAAAAGAGGGCTTCAAGCTGACAATGGCACCAGCAGCTTCCATCTGCAACAGAGACCCAGGAAAGGACAGGCTGTGCCGGTTTGGACAAATGTGGAGGAAAAGATCCTCTGATAGAAGGCAGGTTACACCCAGCCCTCCCCCACCAGGTTTTTGGAAAAAAGAACTTTCCTGGGAAGAAAGTGAAAGAGATAAAAACTATTTTTTTAACAAACACACAGGAAAAGGATAACAATGCTAAATATTAAAAGCTCTCGCTGTGCAGAGAAAGCTGGGATAATTTGAGTCCTTCTGTGTTTCGGTGGGGTCTCCTGAAACATCCATAGACAGCGAGGCCCATGCAAAGAAACAGGGAGCGATTCTTGAGAGAAGTTTCAGAGCTCTTTCTTCTCCAGCCACATGGGCGGGGCACTGCCAAAGAACTGAGCAATCACAGCACAACCAGGGCCCTCCTCGCACAGGGCAACACAAAATAAGCAGTGCTGAACAGGATTAGGGCACATGTGAGCAGGGAGCAGGGAGACCCCCGTGCCCAGGCCATGCCTCTACCCCAGGGTCCCCTCTCCCATGACCTCATGGCAGGGGGGAGGAACCCCAACACTTCCGGAGGTGCAGTCTCTCTCCTCCTCCTTGCAGCTGGCTCATGGGCCCACATTCAGGGCCCCCACCTCGGGAGAAAATTCTCCCAATGTGGTCTGATGTTGAAAGAGTCAAGAAGAGAAGAAGGGGAAAAAACCCCCAAAGTCCCAGGAAAACAAAGTTCAACTCTCCATCTCCCCCCAGAGAAAAGGAGCTGAAAACTGGCTAAAAAGAAACAAAGTTGCTTCCTCTGCTCTTGCTGCAAGCAGGATGCAGAGGAGTGTGTATGTGTGTCCTTGAACAAACGCTCTGAGAAGTTTGTCCGGTTTTTTTTCCTCTCCCCCCTCTAAGGCTCAGTTGAAAGGCACAGAAATGCACAAAGTTCACTTCTGGGCATAGAGCAGCAATAGGGGATACACACAATAAAGTCACCCCAAGACACAGGGACAGAGAATTCAGTGGAAAGACTCCGAGAATTCTGCTCCCAGAGATCATTCATTCCTGCTCACACTGACCCTTGTAGAAAGGGGACATCGTTCCAGGCAGCCCGTACTGAGCATGTGGCTCCTGAGTGGGGTTTGTTGTTTAGGAAACCTGCTCCGGCTTTTCCATTCTTTCCTTGCAAACAGGAAAACTTCTCCTGGGGCTGTGTGCAGGCAGAGCCCTGAGGAGAGCAGGTGGCACATGGTGCGCTGGGCTGGGACAGCCAGCTGCAGAGCTCAAGGGAAGAAGCCCAAAGTGTCACAATGGCTCCTTGCCTTCACATGCAACACCTGGGTCACAATGGTCTCCTTGATTCCATGAGGCCCCACTGTGTCACAATGGCTCCTTGGTTCCATCAGGTTCCGCAGTGTCACCATGGTCTCCTTTGATCCGCACTGTCATCATGGACAATTGGTTCCATGAGGCCCCGCAGTGTCACAATGGTCCCTTGCTTCCATAGGTTTGATGTTGTAACAAAGGACTCCTTGCTTCTATGAGCTAGCCTGCTTTTTGCAGAGGTGTCTTTGGTTCCAACAAGGCCCCGCTGTGTCTCAGTGCACCCTGGCTTCCATGTGGATCTGGAGTATCACAAAGGCTCCTTGGTTCCACCAGGTCCTGCTGTGTCACAATGGGTCCTGTGGTCCCTGAGGCCCTCCAAAACCATCGTGGAGGCTTGCTTCCATGAGGTTCCATTATGTGCCAGTGGTCATCTTGGTTCCAGGAGTTTCCTTAGTGTCACAATGCTCTCCATGCTTCCATTAGGCCCTGCTTTGCCACAATGGTCCCCTTGTTTCCATGAGGCCCCGCTGTGTCACAATGGACCTATGGTTCCGTGATGTTGCGTGGTGTCACCGTGCTCTTCTTGAATCCGCCGTGTAACCATGGACCATTGGTTCCATGCAGCCGTGTCACAATGGGCTCCTTGATTCCATGATTCCCCACGGTGTCACAATGGAGCCTTGTTTCTAGGAGGTTCTGTACTGTCACAATTGCCTCCTTGATGCCATCAGCCCCTGCAGTGTCACAATGGCTCCTTGGTTCCATGAGGAACACAATAGCTTGGCATAAGCATTGAGCAACAGCTGCTGAACACACCTGGCAACATCTGCTTGCATCAAAAGAGGGCTTCAAGCTGACAATGGCACCAGCAGCTTCCATCTGCAACAGAGACCCAGGAAAGGACAGGCTGTGCCGGTTTGGACAAATGTGGAGGAAAAGATCCTCTGATAGAAGGCAGGTTACACCCAGCCCTCCCCCACCAGGTTTTTGGAAAAAAGAACTTTCCTGGGAAGAAAGTGAAAGAGATAAAAACTATTTTTTTAACAAACACACAGGAAAAGGATAACAATGCTAAATATTAAAAGCTCTCGCTGTGCAGAGAAAGCTGGGATAATTTGAGAGTCCTTCTGTGTTTCGGTGGGGTCTCCTGAAACATCCATAGACAGCGAGGCCCGTGCAAAGAAACAGGGAGCCATTCTTGAGAGAAGTTTCAGAGCTCTTTCTTCTCCAGCCACACGGGCGGGGCACTGCCAAAGAACTGAGCAATCAAGGGACAACCAGGGCCCTCCTCACACAGGGCAACACAAAATAAGCAGTGCTGAACAGGGTTAGGGCACATGTGAGCAGGGAGACCCCCCGTGCCCAGGCCATGCCTCTACCCCAGGGTCCCCTCTCCCATGACCGCATGGCAGGAGGGAGGAACCCCAACACTTCCGTAGGTGTAGTCTCTCTCCTCCTCCTTGCAGCTGGCTCATGGGCCCACATTCAGGGCCCCCACCTCGGGAGAAAATTCTCCCAATGTGCTCTGATGTTGAAAGAGTCAAGAAGAGAAGAAGGGAAAAAAACCCCCGAAGTCCCAGGAAAACAAAGTTCAACTCTCCATCTCCCCCCAGAGAAAAGGAGCTGAAAACTGGCTAAAAAGAAACAAAGTTGCTTCCTCTGCTCTTGCTGCAAGCAGGATGCAGAGGAGTGTGTATGTGTGTCCTTGAACAAACGCTCTGAGAAGTTTGTCCGGTTTTTTTTCCTCTCCCCCCTCTCAGGCTCAGTTGAAAGGCACAGAAATGCACAAAGTTCACTTCTGGGCATAGAGCAGCAATAGGGGATACACATGATAAAGTCACCCCAAGACACAGGGACAGAGAATTCAGTGGAAAGACTCCGAGAATTCTGCTCCCAGAGATCATTCATTCCTGCTCACCCTGACCCTTGTAGAAAGGGGACATCGTTCCAGGCAGCCTGTACTGAGCATGTGGCTCCTGAGTGGGGTTTGTTGTTTAGGAAACCTGCTCCGGCTTTTCCATTCTTTCCTTGCAAACAGGAAAACTTCTCCTGGGGCTGTGTGCAGGCAGAGCCCTGAGGAGAGCAGGTGGCACATGGTGCGCTGGGCTGGGACAGCCAGCTGCAGAGCTCAAGGGAAGAAGCCCAAAGTGTCACAATGGCTCCTTGCCTTCACATGCAACACCTGGGTCACAATGGTCTCCTTGATTCCATGAGGCCCCACTGTGTCACAATGGCTCCTTGGTTCCATCAGGTTCCGCAGTGTCACCATGGTCTCCTTTGATCCGCATTGTCATCATGGACAATTGGTTCCATGAGGCCCCGCAGTGTCACAATGGTCCCTTGCTTCCATAGCTTTTACGTTGTAACAAAGGACTCCTTGCTTCTATGAGCTAGCCTGCTTTTTGCAGAGGTGTCTTTGGTTCCAACAAGGCCCCGCTGTGTCTCAGTGCACCCTGGCTTCCATGTGGATGTGGAGTATCACAAAGGCTCCTTGGTTCCACCAGGTCCTGCTGTGTCACAATGGGTCCTGTGGTCCCTGAGGCCCTCCAAAACCATCGTGGAGGCTTGCTTCCATGAGGTTCCATTATGTGCCAGTGGTCATCTTGGTTCCAGGAGTTTCCTTAGTGTCACAATGCTCTCCATGCTTCCATTAGGCCCTGCTTTGCCACAATGGTCCCCTTGTTTCCATGAGGCCCCGCTGTGTCACAATGGACCTATGGTTCCGTGATGTTGCGTGGTGTCACCGTGCTCTTCTTGAATCCGCCGTGTAACCATGGACCATTGGTTCCATGCAGCCGTGTCACAATGGGCTCCTTGATTCCATGATTCCCCACGGTGTCACAATGGAGCCTTGTTTCTAGGAGGTTCTGTACTGTCACAATTGCCTCCTTGATGCCATCAGCCCCTGCAGTGTCACAATGGCTCCTTGGTTCCATGAGGAACACAATAGCTTGGCATAAGCATTGAGCAACAGCTGCTGAACACACCTGGCAACATCTGCTTGCATCAAAAGAGGGCTTCAAGCTGACAATGGCACCAGCAGCTTCCATCTGCAACAGAGACCCAGGAAAGGACAGGCTGTGCCGGTTTGGACAAATGTGGAGGAAAAGATCCTCTGATAGAAGGCAGGTTACACCCAGCCCTCCCCCACCAGGTTTTTGGAAAAAAGAACTTTCCTGGGAAGAAAGTGAAAGAGATAAAAACTATTTTTTTAACAAACACACAGGAAAAGGATAACAATGCTAAATATTAAAAGCTCTCGCTGTGCAGAGAAAGCTGGGATAATTTGAGAGTCCTTCTGTGTTTCGGTGGGGTCTCCTGAAACATCCATAGACAGCGAGGCCCGTGCAAAGAAACAGGGAGCCATTCTTGAGAGAAGTTTCAGAGCTCTTTCTTCTCCAGCCACATGGGCGGGGCACTGCCAAAGAACTGAGCAATCACAGCACAACCAGGGCCCTCCTCGCACAGGGCAACACAAAATAAGCAGTGCTGAACAGGATTAGGGCACATGTGAGCAGGGAGCAGGGAGACCCCCGTGCCCAGGCCATGCCTCTACCCCAGGGTCCCCTCTCCCATGACCTCATGGCAGGGGGGAGGAACCCCAACACTTCCGGAGGTGCAGTCTCTCTCCTCCTCCTTGCAGCTGGCTCATGGGCCCACATTCAGGGCCCCCACCTCGGGAGAAAATTCTCCCAATGTGGTCTGATGTTGAAAGAGTCAAGAAGAGAAGAAGGGGAAAAAACCCCCAAAGTCCCAGGAAAACAAAGTTCAACTCTCCATCTCCCCCCAGAGAAAAGGAGCTGAAAACTGGCTAAAAAGAAACAAAGTTGCTTCCTCTGCTCTTGCTGCAAGCAGGATGCAGAGGAGTGTGTATGTGTGTCCTTGAACAAACGCTCTGAGAAGTTTGTCCGGTTTTTTTTCCTCTCCCCCCTCTAAGGCTCAGTTGAAAGGCACAGAAATGCACAAAGTTCACTTCTGGGCATAGAGCAGCAATAGGGGATACACACAATAAAGTCACCCCAAGACACAGGGACAGAGAATTCAGTGGAAAGACTCCGAGAATTCTGCTCCCAGAGATCATTCATTCCTGCTCACACTGACCCTTGTAGAAAGGGGACATCGTTCCAGGCAGCCCGTACTGAGCATGTGGCTCCTGAGTGGGGTTTGTTGTTTAGGAAACCTGCTCCGGCTTTTCCATTCTTTCCTTGCAAACAGGAAAACTTCTCCTGGGGCTGTGTGCAGGCAGAGCCCTGAGGAGAGCAGGTGGCACATGGTGCGCTGGGCTGGGACAGCCAGCTGCAGAGCTCAAGGGAAGAAGCCCAAAGTGTCACAATGGCTCCTTGCCTTCACATGCAACACCTGGGTCACAATGGTCTCCTTGATTCCATGAGGCCCCACTGTGTCACAATGGCTCCTTGGTTCCATCAGGTTCCGCAGTGTCACCATGGTCTCCTTTGATCCGCACTGTCATCATGGACAATTGGTTCCATGAGGCCCCGCAGTGTCACAATGGTCCCTTGCTTCCATAGGTTTGATGTTGTAACAAAGGACTCCTTGCTTCTATGAGCTAGCCTGCTTTTTGCAGAGGTGTCTTTGGTTCCAACAAGGCCCCGCTGTGTCTCAGTGCACCCTGGCTTCCATGTGGATCTGGAGTATCACAAAGGCTCCTTGGTTCCACCAGGTCCTGCTGTGTCACAATGGGTCCTGTGGTCCCTGAGGCCCTCCAAAACCATCGTGGAGGCTTGCTTCCATGAGGTTCCATTATGTGCCAGTGGTCATCTTGGTTCCAGGAGTTTCCTTAGTGTCACAATGCCCTCCATGCTTCCATTAGGCCCTGCTTTGCCACAATGGTCCCCTTGTTTCCATGAGGCCCCGCTGTGTCACAATGGACCTATGGTTCCGTGATGTTGCGTGGTGTCACCGTGCTCTTCTTGAATCCGCCGTGTAACCATGGACCATTGGTTCCATGCAGCCGTGTCACAATGGGCTCCTTGATTCCATGATTCCCCACGGTGTCACAATGGAGCCTTGTTTCTAGGAGGTTCTGTACTGTCACAATTGCCTCCTTGATGCCATCAGCCCCTGCAGTGTCACAATGGCTCCTTGGTTCCATGAGGAACACAATAGCTTGGCATAAGCATTGAGCAACAGCTGCTGAACACACCTGGCAACATCTGCTTGCATCAAAAGAGGGCTTCAAGCTGACAATGGCACCAGCAGCTTCCATCTGCAACAGAGACCCAGGAAAGGACAGGCTGTGCCGGTTTGGACAAATGTGGAGGAAAAGATCCTCTGATAGAAGGCAGGTTACACCCAGCCCTCCCCCACCAGGTTTTTGGAAAAAAGAACTTTCCTGGGAAGAAAGTGAAAGAGATAAAAACTATTTTTTTAACAAACACACAGGAAAAGGATAGCAATGCTAAATATTAAAAGCTCTCGCTGTGCAGAGAAAGCTGGGATAATTTGAGAGTCCTTCCGTGTTTCGGTGGGGTCTCCTGAAACATCCATAGACAGCGAGGCCCGTGCAAAGAAACAGGGAGCCATTCTTGAGAGAAGTTTCAGAGCTCTTTCTTCTCCAGCCACACGGGCGGGGCACTGCCAAAGAACTGAGCAATCAAGGGACAACCAGGGCCCTCCTCACACAGGGCAACACAAAATAAGCAGTGCTGAACAGGGTTAGGGCACATGTGAGCAGGGAGACCCCCCGTGCCCAGGCCATGCCTCTACCCCAGGGTCCCCTCTCCCATGACCGCATGGCAGGAGGGAGGAACCCCAACACTTCCGTAGGTGTAGTCTCTCTCCTCCTCCTTGCAGCTGGCTCATGGGCCCACATTCAGGGCCCCCACCTCGGGAGAAAATTCTCCCAATGTGCTCTGATGTTGAAAGAGTCAAGAAGAGAAGAAGGGAAAAAAACCCCCGAAGTCCCAGGAAAACAAAGTTCAACTCTCCATCTCCCCCCAGAGAAAAGGAGCTGAAAACTGGCTAAAAAGAAACAAAGTTGCTTCCTCTGCTCTTGCTGCAAGCAGGATGCAGAGGAGTGTGTATGTGTGTCCTTGAACAAACGCTCTGAGAAGTTTGTCCGGTTTTTTTTCCTCTCCCCCCTCTCAGGCTCAGTTGAAAGGCACAGAAATGCACAAAGTTCACTTCTGGGCATAGAGCAGCAATAGGGGATACACATGATAAAGTCACCCCAAGACACAGGGACAGAGAATTCAGTGGAAAGACTCCGAGAATTCTGCTCCCAGAGATCATTCATTCCTGCTCACCCTGACCCTTGTAGAAAGGGGACATCGTTCCAGGCAGCCTGTACTGAGCATGTGGCTCCTGAGTGGGGTTTGTTGTTTAGGAAACCTGCTCCGGCTTTTCCATTCTTTCCTTGCAAACAGGAAAACTTCTCCTGGGGCTGTGTGCAGGCAGAGCCCTGAGGAGAGCAGGTGGCACATGGTGCGCTGGGCTGGGACAGCCAGCTGCAGAGCTCAAGGGAAGAAGCCCAAAGTGTCACAATGGCTCCTTGCCTTCACATGCAACACCTGGGTCACAATGGTCTCCTTGATTCCATGAGGCCCCACTGTGTTACAATGGCTCCTTGGTTCCATCAGGTTCCGCAGTGTCACCATGGTCTCCTTTGATCCGCATTGTCATCATGGACAATTGGTTCCATGAGGCCCCGCAGTGTCACAATGGTCCCTTGCTTCCATAGCTTTTACGTTGTAACAATGGACTCCTTGCTTCTGTGAGCTAGCCTGCTTTTTGCAGAGGTGTCTTTGGTTCCAACAAGGCCCCGCTGTGTCTCAGTGCACCCTTGCTTCCATGTGGATCTGGAGTATCACAAAGGCTCCTTGGTTCCACCAGGTCCTGCTGTGTCACAATGGGTCCTGTGGTCCCTGAGGCCCTCCAAAACCATCGTGGAGGCTTGCTTCCATGAGGTTCCATTATGTGCCAGTGGTCATCTTGGTTCCAGGAGTTTCCTTAGTGTCACAATGCTCTCCATGCTTCCATTAGGCCCTGCTTTGCCACAATGGTCCCCTTGTTTCCATGAGGCCCCGCTGTGTCACAATGGACCTATGGTTCCGTGATGTTGCGTGGTGTCACCGTGCTCTTCTTGAATCCGCCGTGTAACCATGGACCATTGGTTCCATGCAGCCGTGTCACAATGGGCTCCTTGATTCCATGATTCCCCACGGTGTCACAATGGAGCCTTGTTTCTAGGAGGTTCTGTACTGTCACAATTGCCTCCTTGATGCCATCAGCCCCTGCAGTGTCACAATGGCTCCTTGGTTCCATGAGGAACACAATAGCTTGGCATAAGCATTGAGCAACAGCTGCTGAACACACCTGGCAACATCTGCTTGCATCAAAAGAGGGCTTCAAGCTGACAATGGCACCAGCAGCTTCCATCTGCAACAGAGACCCAGGAAAGGACAGGCTGTGCCGGTTTGGACAAATGTGGAGGAAAAGATCCTCTGATAGAAGGCAGGTTACACCCAGCCCTCCCCCACCAGGTTTTTGGAAAAAAGAACTTTCCTGGGAAGAAAGTGAAAGAGATAAAAACTATTTTTTTAACAAACACACAGGAAAAGGATAGCAATGCTAAATATTAAAAGCTCTCGCTGTGCAGAGAAAGCTGGGATAATTTGAGAGTCCTTCTGTGTTTCGGTGGGGTCTCCTGAAACATCCATAGACAGCGAGGCCCGTGCAAAGAAACAGGGAGCGATTCTTGAGAGAAGTTTCAGAGCTCTTTCTTCTCCAGCCACATGGGCGGGGCACTGCCAAAGAACTGAGCAATCACAGCACAACCAGGGCCCTCCTCGCACAGGGCAACACAAAATAAGCAGTGCTGAACAGGATTAGGGCACATGTGAGCAGGGAGCAGGGAGACCCCCGTGCCCAGGCCATGCCTCTACCCCAGGGTCCCCTCTCCCATGACCTCATGGCAGGGGGGAGGAACCCCAACACTTCCGGAGGTGCAGTCTCTCTCCTCCTCCTTGCAGCTGGCTCATGGGCCCACATTCAGGGCCCCCACCTCGGGAGAAAATTCTCCCAATGTGGTCTGATGTTGAAAGAGTCAAGAAGAGAAGAAGGGGAAAAAACCCCCAAAGTCCCAGGAAAACAAAGTTCAACTCTCCATCTCCCCCCAGAGAAAAGGAGCTGAAAACTGGCTAAAAAGAAACAAAGTTGCTTCCTCTGCTCTTGCTGCAAGCAGGATGCAGAGGAGTGTGTATGTGTGTCCTTGAACAAACGCTCTGAGAAGTTTGTTCGGTTTTTTTTCCTCTCCCCCCTCTAAGGCTCAGTTGAAAGGCACAGAAATGCACAAAGTTCACTTCTGGGCATAGAGCAGCAATAGGGGATACACACAATAAAGTCACCCCAAGACACAGGGACAGAGAATTCAGTGGAAAGACTCCGAGAATTCTGCTCCCAGAGATCATTCATTCCTGCTCACCCTGACCCTTGTAGAAAGGGGACATCGTTCCAGGCAGCCTGTACTGAGCATGTGGCTCCTGAGTGGGGTTTGTTGTTTAGGAAACCTGCTCCGGCTTTTCCATTCTTTCCTTGCAAACAGGAAAACTTCTCCTGGGGCTGTGTGCAGGCAGAGCCCTGAGGAGAGCAGGTGGCACATGGTGCGCTGGGCTGGGACAGCCAGCTGCAGAGCTCAAGGGAAGAAGCCCAAAGTGTCACAATGGCTCCTTGCCTTCACATGCAACACCTGGGTCACAATGGTCTCCTTGATTCCATGAGGCCCCACTGTGTCACAATGGCTCCTTGGTTCCATCAGGTTCCGCAGTGTCACCATGGTCTCCTTTGATCCGCACTGTCATCATGGACAATTGGTTCCATGAGGCCCCGCAGTGTCACAATGGTCCCTTGCTTCCATAGGTTTGATGTTGTAACAAAGGACTCCTTGCTTCTATGAGCTAGCCTGCTTTTTGCAGAGGTGTCTTTGGTTCCAACAAGGCCCCGCTGTGTCTCAGTGCACCCTGGCTTCCATGTGGATCTGGAGTATCACAAAGGCTCCTTGGTTCCACCAGGTCCTGCTGTGTCACAATGGGTCCTGTGGTCCCTGAGGCCCTCCAAAACCATCGTGGAGGCTTGCTTCCATGAGGTTCCATTATGTGCCAGTGGTCATCTTGGTTCCAGGAGTTTCCTTAGTGTCACAATGCCCTCCATGCTTCCATTAGGCCCTGCTTTGCCACAATGGTCCCCTTGTTTCCATGAGGCCCCGCTGTGTCACAATGGACCTATGGTTCCGTGATGTTGCGTGGTGTCACCGTGCTCTTCTTGAATCCGCCGTGTAACCATGGACCATTGGTTCCATGCAGCCGTGTCACAATGGGCTCCTTGATTCCATGATTCCCCACGGTGTCACAATGGAGCCTTGTTTCTAGGAGGTTCTGTACTGTCACAATTGCCTCCTTGATGCCATCAGCCCCTGCAGTGTCACAATGGCTCCTTGGTTCCATGAGGAACACAATAGCTTGGCATAAGCATTGAGCAACAGCTGCTGAACACACCTGGCAACATCTGCTTGCATCAAAAGAGGGCTTCAAGCTGACAATGGCACCAGCAGCTTCCATCTGCAACAGAGACCCAGGAAAGGACAGGCTGTGCCGGTTTGGACAAATGTGGAGGAAAATATCCTCTGATAGAAGGCAGGTTACACCCAGCCCTCCCCCACCAGGTTTTTGGAAAAAAGAACTTTCCTGGGAAGAAAGTGAAAGAGATAAAAACTATTTTTTTAACAAACACACAGGAAAAGGATAGCAATGCTAAATATTAAAAGCTCTCGCTGTGCAGAGAAAGCTGGGATAATTTGAGAGTCCTTCCGTGTTTCGGTGGGGTCTCCTGAAACATCCATAGACAGCGAGGCCCGTGCAAAGAAACAGGGAGCGATTCTTGAGAGAAGTTTCAGAGCTCTTTCTTCTCCAGCCACACGGGCGGGGCACTGCCAAAGAACTGAGCAATCAAGGGACAACCAGGGCCCTCCTCACACAGGGCAACACAAAATAAGCAGTGCTGAACAGGGTTAGGGCACATGTGAGCAGGGAGACCCCCCGTGCCCAGGCCATGCCTCTACCCCAGGGTCCCCTCTCCCATGACCGCATGGCAGGAGGGAGGAACCCCAACACTTCCGTAGGTGTAGTCTCTCTCCTCCTCCTTGCAGCTGGCTCATGGGCCCACATTCAGGGCCCCCACCTCGGGAGAAAATTCTCCCAATGTGCTCTGATGTTGAAAGAGTCAAGAAGAGAAGAAGGGAAAAAAACCCCCGAAGTCCCAGGAAAACAAAGTTCAACTCTCCATCTCCCCCCAGAGAAAAGGAGCTGAAAACTGGCTAAAAAGAAACAAAGTTGCTTCCTCTGCTCTTGCTGCAAGCAGGATGCAGAGGAGTGTGTATGTGTGTCCTTGAACAAACGCTCTGAGAAGTTTGTCCGGTTTTTTTTCCTCTCCCCCCTCTCAGGCTCAGTTGAAAGGCACAGAAATGCACAAAGTTCACTTCTGGGCATAGAGCAGCAATAGGGGATACACATGATAAAGTCACCCCAAGACACAGGGACAGAGAATTCAGTGGAAAGACTCCGAGAATTCTGCTCCCAGAGATCATTCATTCCTGCTCACCCTGACCCTTGTAGAAAGGGGACATCGTTCCAGGCAGCCTGTACTGAGCATGTGGCTCCTGAGTGGGGTTTGTTGTTTAGGAAACCTGCTCCGGCTTTTCCATTCTTTCCTTGCAAACAGGAAAACTTCTCCTGGGGCTGTGTGCAGGCAGAGCCCTGAGGAGAGCAGGTGGCACATGGTGCGCTGGGCTGGGACAGCCCGCTGCAGAGCTCAAGGGAAGAAGCCCAAAGTGTCACAATGGCTCCTTGCCTTCACATGCAACACCTGGGTCACAATGGTCTCCTTGATTCCATGAGGCCCCACTGTGTCACAATGGCTCCTTGGTTCCATCAGGTTCCGCAGTGTCACCATGGTCTCCTTTGATCCGCATTGTCATCATGGACAATTGGTTCCATGAGGCCCCGCAGTGTCACAATGGTCCCTTGCTTCCATAGCTTTTACGTTGTAACAATGGACTCCTTGCTTCTGTGAGCTAGCCTGCTTTTTGCAGAGGTGTCTTTGGTTCCAACAAGGCCCCGCTGTGTCTCAGTGCACCCTTGCTTCCATGTGGATCTGGAGTATCACAAAGGCTCCTTGGTTCCACCAGGTCCTGCTGTGTCACAATGGGTCCTGTGGTCCCTGAGGCCCTCCAAAACCATCGTGGAGGCTTGCTTCCATGAGGTTCCATTATGTGCCAGTGGTCATCTTGGTTCCAGGAGTTTCCTTAGTGTCACAATGCTCTCCATGCTTCCATTAGGCCCTGCTTTGCCACAATGGTCCCCTTGTTTCCATGAGGCCCCGCTGTGTCACAATGGACCTATGGTTCCGTGATGTTGCGTGGTGTCACCGTGCTCTTCTTGAATCCGCCGTGTAACCATGGACCATTGGTTCCATGCAGCCGTGTCACAATGGGCTCCTTGATTCCATGATTCCCCACGGTGTCACAATGGAGCCTTGTTTCTAGGAGGTTCTGTACTGTCACAATTGCCTCCTTGATGCCATCAGCCCCTGCAGTGTCACAATGGCTCCTTGGTTCCATGAGGAACACAATAGCTTGGCATAAGCATTGAGCAACAGCTGCTGAACACACCTGGCAACATCTGCTTGCATCAAAAGAGGGCTTCAAGCTGACAATGGCACCAGCAGCTTCCATCTGCAACAGAGACCCAGGAAAGGACAGGCTGTGCCGGTTTGGACAAATGTGGAGGAAAAGATCCTCTGATAGAAGGCAGGTTACACCCAGCCCTCCCCCACCAGGTTTTTGGAAAAAAGAACTTTCCTGGGAAGAAAGTGAAAGAGATAAAAACTATTTTTTTAACAAACACACAGGAAAAGGATAGCAATGCTAAATATTAAAAGCTCTCGCTGTGCAGAGAAAGCTGGGATAATTTGAGAGTCCTTCCGTGTTTCGGTGGGGTCTCCTGAAACATCCATAGACAGCGAGGCCCGTGCAAAGAAACAGGGAGCCATTCTTGAGAGAAGTTTCAGAGCTCTTTCTTCTCCAGCCACATGGGCGGGGCACTGCCAAAGAACTGAGCAATCACAGCACAACCAGGGCCCTCCTCACACAGGGCAACACAAAATAAGCAGTGCTGAACAGGATTAGGGCACATGTGAGCAGGGAGCAGGGAGACCCCCGTGCCCAGGCCATGCCTCTACCCCAGGGTCCCCTCTCCCATGACCTCATGGCAGGGGGGAGGAACCCCAACACTTCCGGAGGTGCAGTCTCTCTCCTCCTCCTTGCAGCTGGCTCATGGGCCCACATTCAGGGCCCCCACCTCGGGAGAAAATTCTCCCAATGTGCTCTGATGTTGAAAGAGTCAAGAAGAGAAGAAGGGGAAAAAACCCCCAAAGTCCCAGGAAAACAAAGTTCAACTCTCCATCTCCCCCCAGAGAAAAGGAGCTGAAAACTGGCTAAAAAGAAACAAAGTTGCTTCCTCTGCTCTTGCTGCAAGCAGGATGCAGAGGAGTGTGTATGTGTGTCCTTGAACAAACGCTCTGAGAAGTTTGTCCGGTTTTTTTTCCTCTCCCCCCTCTCAGGCTCAGTTGAAAGGCACAGAAATGCACAAAGTTCACTTCTGGGCATAGAGCAGCAATAGGGGATACACACGATAAAGTCACCCCAAGACACAGGGACAGAGAATTCAGTGGAAAGACTCCGAGAATTCTGCTCCCAGAGATCATTCATTCCTGCTCACACTGACCCTTGTAGAAAGGGGACATCGTTCCAGGCAGCCTGTACTGAGCATGTGGCTCCTGAGTGGGGTTTGTTGTTTAGGAAACCTGCTCCGGCTTTTCCATTCTTTCCTTGCAAACAGGAAAACTTCTCCTGGGGCTGTGTGCAGGCAGAGCCCTGAGGAGAGCAGGTGGCACATGGTGCGCTGGGCTGGGACAGCCAGCTGCAGAGCTCAAGGGAAGAAGCCCAAAGTGTCACAATGGCTCCTTGCCTTCACATGCAACACCTGGGTCACAATGGTCTCCTTGATTCCATGAGGCCCCACTGTGTCACAATGGCTCCTTGGTTCCATCAGGTTCCGCAGTGTCACCATGGTCTCCTTTGATCCGCATTGTCATCATGGACAATTGGTTCCATGAGGCCCCGCAGTGTCACAATGGTCCCTTGCTTCCATAGCTTTTACGTTGTAACAATGGACTCCTTGCTTCTGTGAGCTAGCCTGCTTTTTGCAGAGGTGTCTTTGGTTCCAACAAGGCCCCGCTGTGTCTCAGTGCACCCTGGCTTCCATGTGGATCTGGAGTATCACAAAGGCTCCTTGGTTCCACCAGGTCCTGCTGTGTCACAATGGGTCCTGTGGTCCCTGAGGCCCTCCAAAACCATCGTGGAGGCTTGCTTCCATGAGGTTCCATTATGTGCCAGTGGTCATCTTGGTTCCAGGAGTTTCCTTAGTGTCACAATGCTCTCCATGCTTCCATTAGGCCCTGCTTTGCCACAATGGTCCCCTTGTTTCCATGAGGCCCCGCTGTGTCACAATGGACCTATGGTTCCGTGATGTTGCGTGGTGTCACCGTGCTCTTCTTGAATCCGCCGTGTAACCATGGACCATTGGTTCCATGCAGCCGTGTCACAATGGGCTCCTTGATTCCATGATTCCCCACGGTGTCACAATGGAGCCTTGTTTCTAGGAGGTTCTGTACTGTCACAATTGCCTCCTTGATGCCATCAGCCCCTGCAGTGTCACAATGGCTCCTTGGTTCCATGAGGAACACAATAGCTTGGCATAAGCATTGAGCAACAGCTGCTGAACACACCTGGCAACATCTGCTTGCATCAAAAGAGGGCTTCAAGCTGACAATGGCACCAGCAGCTTCCATCTGCAACAGAGACCCAGGAAAGGACAGGCTGTGCCGGTTTGGACAAATGTGGAGGAAAATATCCTCTGATAGAAGGCAGGTTACACCCAGCCCTCCCCCACCAGGTTTTTGGAAAAAAGAACTTTCCTGGGAAGAAAGTGAAAGAGATAAAAACTATTTTTTTAACAAACACACAGGAAAAGGATAGCAATGCTAAATATTAAAAGCTCTCGCTGTGCAGAGAAAGCTGGGATAATTTGAGAGTCCTTCCGTGTTTCGGTGGGGTCTCCTGAAACATCCATAGACAGCGAGGCCCGTGCAAAGAAACAGGGAGCGATTCTTGAGAGAAGTTTCAGAGCTCTTTCTTCTCCAGCCACACGGGCGGGGCACTGCCAAAGAACTGAGCAATCAAGGGACAACCAGGGCCCTCCTCACACAGGGCAACACAAAATAAGCAGTGCTGAACAGGGTTAGGGCACATGTGAGCAGGGAGACCCCCCGTGCCCAGGCCATGCCTCTACCCCAGGGTCCCCTCTCCCATGACCGCATGGCAGGAGGGAGGAACCCCAACACTTCCGTAGGTGTAGTCTCTCTCCTCCTCCTTGCAGCTGGCTCATGGGCCCACATTCAGGGCCCCCACCTCGGGAGAAAATTCTCCCAATGTGCTCTGATGTTGAAAGAGTCAAGAAGAGAAGAAGGGAAAAAAACCCCCAAAGTCCCAGGAAAACAAAGTTCAACTCTCCATCTCCCCCCAGAGAAAAGGAGCTGAAAACTGGCTAAAAAGAAACAAAGTTGCTTCCTCTGCTCTTGCTGCAAGCAGGATGCAGAGGAGTGTGTATGTGTGTCCTTGAACAAACGCTCTGAGAAGTTTGTCCGGTTTTTTTTCCTCTCCCCCCTCTCAGGCTCAGTTGAAAGGCACAGAAATGCACAAAGTTCACTTCTGGGCATAGAGCAGCAATAGGGGATACACATGATAAAGTCACCCCAAGACACAGGGACAGAGAATTCAGTGGAAAGACTCCGAGAATTCTGCTCCCAGAGATCATTCATTCCTGCTCACCCTGACCCTTGTAGAAAGGGGACATCGTTCCAGGCAGCCTGTACTGAGCATGTGGCTCCTGAGTGGGGTTTGTTGTTTAGGAAACCTGCTCCGGCTTTTCCATTCTTTCCTTGCAAACAGGAAAACTTCTCCTGGGGCTGTGTGCAGGCAGAGCCCTGAGGAGAGCAGGTGGCACATGGTGCGCTGGGCTGGGACAGCCAGCTGCAGAGCTCAAGGGAAGAAGCCCAAAGTGTCACAATGGCTCCTTGCCTTCACATGCAACACCTGGGTCACAATGGTCTCCTTGATTCCATGAGGCCCCACTGTGTCACAATGGCTCCTTGGTTCCATCAGGTTCCGCAGTGTCACCATGGTCTCCTTTGATCCGCATTGTCATCATGGACAATTGGTTCCATGAGGCCCCGCAGTGTCACAATGGTCCCTTGCTTCCATAGCTTTTACGTTGTAACAATGGACTCCTTGCTTCTGTGAGCTAGCCTGCTTTTTGCAGAGGTGTCTTTGGTTCCAACAAGGCCCCGCTGTGTCTCAGTGCACCCTTGCTTCCATGTGGATCTGGAGTATCACAAAGGCTCCTTGGTTCCACCAGGTCCTGCTGTGTCACAATGGGTCCTGTGGTCCCTGAGGCCCTCCAAAACCATCGTGGAGGCTTGCTTCCATGAGGTTCCATTATGTGCCAGTGGTCATCTTGGTTCCAGGAGTTTCCTTAGTGTCACAATGCTCTCCATGCTTCCATTAGGCCCTGCTTTGCCACAATGGTCCCCTTGTTTCCATGAGGCCCCGCTGTGTCACAATGGACCTATGGTTCCGTGATGTTGCGTGGTGTCACCGTGCTCTTCTTGAATCCGCCGTGTAACCATGGACCATTGGTTCCATGCAGCCGTGTCACAATGGGCTCCTTGATTCCATGATTCCCCACGGTGTCACAATGGAGCCTTGTTTCTAGGAGGTTCTGTACTGTCACAATTGCCTCCTTGATGCCATCAGCCCCTGCAGTGTCACAATGGCTCCTTGGTTCCATGAGGAACACAATAGCTTGGCATAAGCATTGAGCAACAGCTGCTGAACACACCTGGCAACATCTGCTTGCATCAAAAGAGGGCTTCAAGCTGACAATGGCACCAGCAGCTTCCATCTGCAACAGAGACCCAGGAAAGGACAGGCTGTGCCGGTTTGGACAAATGTGGAGGAAAAGATCCTCTGATAGAAGGCAGGTTACACCCAGCCCTCCCCCACCAGGTTTTTGGAAAAAAGAACTTTCCTGGGAAGAAAGTGAAAGAGATAAAAACTATTTTTTTAACAAACACACAGGAAAAGGATAGCAATGCTAAATATTAAAAGCTCTCGCTGTGCAGAGAAAGCTGGGATAATTTGAGAGTCCTTCCGTGTTTCGGTGGGGTCTCCTGAAACATCCATAGACAGCGAGGCCCGTGCAAAGAAACAGGGAGCCATTCTTGAGAGAAGTTTCAGAGCTCTTTCTTCTCCAGCCACATGGGCGGGGCACTGCCAAAGAACTGAGCAATCACAGCACAACCAGGGCCCTCCTCACACAGGGCAACACAAAATAAGCAGTGCTGAACAGGATTAGGGCACATGTGAGCAGGGAGCAGGGAGACCCCCGTGCCCAGGCCATGCCTCTACCCCAGGGTCCCCTCTCCCATGACCTCATGGCAGGGGGGAGGAACCCCAACACTTCCGGAGGTGCAGTCTCTCTCCTCCTCCTTGCAGCTGGCTCATGGGCCCACATTCAGGGCCCCCACCTCGGGAGAAAATTCTCCCAATGTGCTCTGATGTTGAAAGAGTCAAGAAGAGAAGAAGGGGAAAAAACCCCCAAAGTCCCAGGAAAACAAAGTTCAACTCTCCATCTCCCCCCAGAGAAAAGGAGCTGAAAACTGGCTAAAAAGAAACAAAGTTGCTTCCTCTGCTCTTGCTGCAAGCAGGATGCAGAGGAGTGTGTATGTGTGTCCTTGAACAAACGCTCTGAGAAGTTTGTCCGGTTTTTTTTCCTCTCCCCCCTCTCAGGCTCAGTTGAAAGGCACAGAAATGCACAAAGTTCACTTCTGGGCATAGAGCAGCAATAGGGGATACACACGATAAAGTCACCCCAAGACACAGGGACAGAGAATTCAGTGGAAAGACTCCGAGAATTCTGCTCCCAGAGATCATTCATTCCTGCTCACACTGACCCTTGTAGAAAGGGGACATCGTTCCAGGCAGCCTGTACTGAGCATGTGGCTCCTGAGTGGGGTTTGTTGTTTAGGAAACCTGCTCCGGCTTTTCCATTCTTTCCTTGCAAACAGGAAAACTTCTCCTGGGGCTGTGTGCAGGCAGAGCCCTGAGGAGAGCAGGTGGCACATGGTGCGCTGGGCTGGGACAGCCAGCTGCAGAGCTCAAGGGAAGAAGCCCAAAGTGTCACAATGGCTCCTTGCCTTCACATGCAACACCTGGGTCACAATGGTCTCCTTGATTCCATGAGGCCCCACTGTGTCACAATGGCTCCTTGGTTCCATCAGGTTCCGCAGTGTCACCATGGTCTCCTTTGATCCGCATTGTCATCATGGACAATTGGTTCCATGAGGCCCCGCAGTGTCACAATGGTCCCTTGCTTCCATAGCTTTTACGTTGTAACAATGGACTCCTTGCTTCTGTGAGCTAGCCTGCTTTTTGCAGAGGTGTCTTTGGTTCCAACAAGGCCCCGCTGTGTCTCAGTGCACCCTGGCTTCCATGTGGATCTGGAGTATCACAAAGGCTCCTTGGTTCCACCAGGTCCTGCTGTGTCACAATGGGTCCTGTGGTCCCTGAGGCCCTCCAAAACCATCGTGGAGGCTTGCTTCCATGAGGTTCCATTATGTGCCAGTGGTCATCTTGGTTCCAGGAGTTTCCTTAGTGTCACAATGCTCTCCATGCTTCCATTAGGCCCTGCTTTGCCACAATGGTCCCCTTGTTTCCATGAGGCCCCGCTGTGTCACAATGGACCTATGGTTCCGTGATGTTGCGTGGTGTCACCGTGCTCTTCTTGAATCCGCCGTGTAACCATGGACCATTGGTTCCATGCAGCCGTGTCACAATGGGCTCCTTGATTCCATGATTCCCCACGGTGTCACAATGGAGCCTTGTTTCTAGGAGGTTCTGTACTGTCACAATTGCCTCCTTGATGCCATCAGCCCCTGCAGTGTCACAATGGCTCCTTGGTTCCATGAGGAACACAATAGCTTGGCATAAGCATTGAGCAACAGCTGCTGAACACACCTGGCAACATCTGCTTGCATCAAAAGAGGGCTTCAAGCTGACAATGGCACCAGCAGCTTCCATCTGCAACAGAGACCCAGGAAAGGACAGGCTGTGCCGGTTTGGACAAATGTGGAGGAAAATATCCTCTGATAGAAGGCAGGTTACACCCAGCCCTCCCCCACCAGGTTTTTGGAAAAAAGAACTTTCCTGGGAAGAAAGTGAAAGAGATAAAAACTATTTTTTTAACAAACACACAGGAAAAGGATAGCAATGCTAAATATTAAAAGCTCTCGCTGTGCAGAGAAAGCTGGGATAATTTGAGAGTCCTTCCGTGTTTCGGTGGGGTCTCCTGAAACATCCATAGACAGCGAGGCCCGTGCAAAGAAACAGGGAGCCATTCTTGAGAGAAGTTTCAGAGCTCTTTCTTCTCCAGCCACATGGGCGGGGCACTGCCAAAGAACTGAGCAATCACAGCACAACCAGGGCCCTCCTCACACAGGGCAACACAAAATAAGCAGTGCTGAACAGGATTAGGGCACATGTGAGCAGGGAGCAGGGAGACCCCCGTGCCCAGGCCATGCCTCTACCCCAGGGTCCCCTCTCCCATGACCTCATGGCAGGGGGGAGGAACCCCAACACTTCCGTAGGTGCAGTCTCTCTCCTCCTCCTTGCAGCTGGCTCATGGGCCCACATTCAGGGCCCCCACCTCGGGAGAAAATTCTCCCAATGTGCTCTGATGTTGAAAGAGTCAAGAAGAGAAGAAGGGGAAAAAACCCCCAAAGTCCCAGGAAAACAAAGTTCAACTCTCCATCTCCCCCCAGAGAAAAGGAGCTGAAAACTGGCTAAAAAGAAACAAAGTTGCTTCCTCTGCTCTTGCTGCAAGCAGGATGCAGAGGAGTGTGTATGTGTGTCCTTGAACAAACGCTCTGAGAAGTTTGTCCGGTTTTTTTTCCTCTCCCCCCTCTCAGGCTCAGTTGAAAGGCACAGAAATGCACAAAGTTCACTTCTGGGCATAGAGCAGCAATAGGGGATACACACGATAAAGTCACCCCAAGACACAGGGACAGAGAATTCAGTGGAAAGACTCCGAGAATTCTGCTCCCAGAGATCATTCATTCCTGCTCACCCTGACCCTTGTAGAAAGGGGACATCGTTCCAGGCAGCCTGTACTGAGCATGTGGCTCCTGAGTGGGGTTTGTTGTTTAGGAAACCTGCTCCGGCTTTTCCATTCTTTCCTTGCAAACAGGAAAACTTCTCCTGGGGCTGTGTGCAGGCAGAGCCCTGAGGAGAGCAGGTGGCACATGGTGCGCTGGGCTGGGACAGCCAGCTGCAGAGCTCAAGGGAAGAAGCCCAAAGTGTCACAATGGCTCCTTGCCTTCACATGCAACACCTGGGTCACAATGGTCTCCTTGATTCCATGAGGCCCCACTGTGTCACAATGGCTCCTTGGTTCCATCAGGTTCCGCAGTGTCACCATGGTCTCCTTTGATCCGCATTGTCATCATGGACAATTGGTTCCATGAGGCCCCGCAGTGTCACAATGGTCCCTTGCTTCCATAGCTTTTACGTTGTAACAATGGACTCCTTGCTTCTGTGAGCTAGCCTGCTTTTTGCAGAGGTGTCTTTGGTTCCAACAAGGCCCCGCTGTGTCTCAGTGCACCCTGGCTTCCATGTGGATCTGGAGTATCACAAAGGCTCCTTGGTTCCACCAGGTCCTGCTGTGTCACAATGGGTCCTGTGGTCCCTGAGGCCCTCCAAAACCATCGTGGAGGCTTGCTTCCATGAGGTTCCATTATGTGCCAGTGGTCATCTTGGTTCCAGGAGTTTCCTTAGTGTCACAATGCTCTCCATGCTTCCATTAGGCCCTGCTTTGCCACAATGGTCCCCTTGTTTCCATGAGGCCCCGCTGTGTCACAATGGACCTATGGTTCCGTGATGTTGCGTGGTGTCACCGTGCTCTTCTTGAATCCGCCGTGTAACCATGGACCATTGGTTCCATGCAGCCGTGTCACAATGGGCTCCTTGATTCCATGATTCCCCACGGTGTTGTGAAAGATTGTATTGTTTATTAAAAAGGATGCCTTTAAAACAATATATGTAATCAAATATACTTATATGTATTGCCAATCAAATATACTCATGATATGTATTGCCAAGTATTGCTTCCTTTAAAACAATATATATATATATAATCAAATATACTCAAGATATGTATTGCTAAGTATCGCTTCTGCAACTACTGTATTGCTGTACAGATGCTTGCATAACAGGAGAGTGTGGCATGCCAAACACTGTGTGTTCAGCTCTTTTTCCATATAAGAACAAAAAAGAGATGATATGCCAAATATTGTGTCTTCTTCTTCTAAAAATGGACAAGGAACAAAAGGTCGAACAGAGGACAGAAGAGGAAGACTACTTCCTTCATCCTCAACGACCACCGAAAGGCAAAAGAAGACCCCCTAGCAACAAGTGGCACATGCGCAGAGTGGTTCAAAGCAATCCACGAAGACGGAAGTAAAATCATATAAATAGGGGAGCCAGCTAGAATACTGACGTGGCAGCGGCGGAGCGCAGACTCCCCCTGTCACCCAGCGCTGTAAATTTGCTCACTTTCTACTTGCTACAATTAATAAACCATAAATTGTTGCTAATTGGCGAAGTCTTAATTTATGACAATTTTGGTGCCGTGACTCGGATAAGGAGCAGTGGGCTGCGGTCTCCCAGGGAGGCGCCCCGAGGTTTTCCTCGGCCTTGAGAACAGCTGCCCACCTTCACCTTTACCGACGAACCTAAATTCTAGAAAGTGGAGCAAATGAAAACCGGTATAATCCCATAAAAATTTAGTGCACTGAAGTCCGGACGAAGACGCAGGACGCGTAAGTATATTGTGAAGATAATTCACAGGGATACCGTTCGGGCGGGATTGGGTTTCCTGGAATATAGCAATTGAGAGGCTCGACATACTGAGCCAAGCGAGTGTGGACCCTTAAGTACTACGTTTCCCATCTCCCGCGAGGGACTGGGCTAGGAACAAGGGGAAGCAAGTGAGTGTGTGTGTGAAGGTATTCCAGAAGATGGGGGCGAAGGGCAGCAAGCCTTCGACCCCCATGAGGGAGGTACCCATAGTGCCTCAGAATACCCCTCTCTCATTCATGTTAAATAATTAGAAACAGTTTCCCGGATCAATAGGGAAAAGTAAGAAGAAAATGATTCATTACTGTACTGAAATATGGGGAGGGAAGAAAATACAGAAAAATGTTATTTAGCTTATTTTTTGGTCAGATGAAAAATGGGTGAGGCAACAGTTAAACTTCTAGGTTAATGATAAAAGACCTTTTAACCCAGAAGAGAGCTTATATGCTCAGATGTAGCTAGAGAAACCCCAGACAACTCTATTCCCATTGAACAAATTAAATGAAAAGAGATAAAGAAAGGGAACAGGATGATACCTTGTTAATTCCCCCTCCATATGTCCCTCCACCTCCAGCACCGGTGATTCCACCAGTTGCTCCCATAACACCGGGAGACACTAGTTCCGAACAAGGGTCACCTGCATCTGTTAGGAGACGAACTAAAAGTAAAAAGGAACAACCCCAAATATATCCCCTAAAAAAAGTACCCATGGGAGGACCCCAGCCTGGGGTCGGGTATGTTTCTGTCCCCCTGAACTCCGGAGATTTGCGGGAGTTTAAGAGGACAGAAATGGGAAGATTACTAGACGACCCGTTAGGGGTAGCAGAAAGAGTAGACCAATTCTTAAGACCAAGTCTTTATACTCGAGACGAAATGCAGTCAATTTTGGGGCAGTTATTTACAACAGAAGAAAAAGATATGATTAGGCGGGCAGGCATGAGAGTCTAAGATGCCCAACATGCACAAGGTCCCCAAGCAGATACAAAATGGCCACTTCAGAAACCAAACTGGAACAACCAAAATCCATTACATAGAGCTCATATGGAGGACTTAAGGAATATAGTGATTCAAGGAATTAGAGAATCAGTACCTCGTGGCCAGAATATTAGTAAAGCCTTTAACAAAAGGCAAAAGAAAGATGAGAGCCCCACAGAATGGTTGGAGCGACTGAGGAAAGCCCTCCAGCTATACTCAGGGGCTAACCCCGACAGTCCTCTGGGGCAAGCAGTCTTAAAAACACATTTTGTGGCAAAATCTTGGGATGACATCAGACGTAAACTTGAGAAACTAGAGGACTGGCAAGATAGAGGATTAGATGAGCTGTTGAGGGAAGCACAGAAAGTGTATGTAAGACGAAGAAGATAGTAAGAAACAAGTAAGAATGATGGTGGCTGCGCTTAGAGAAGATAGAAAGAGGCAACTTAGAGGTCCTAAAACCCCCAGAAAGTCGCCGAAAACAATAGTGGAAAGAAGAGAACAAGGAGGTTGTTTCTATTGTGGGAAAAAGGGACGTGTGAAAAAAAAAAAAAGATTGCAGAGAATGCTCTCAAGTGGTCCATACCCGGAGACCAATCCTTCATAATTGGTGGTGTAGTAAATGTGAATAAACAGCTCAAAGATATAGATATACTAGTTTTAGAGAGTTAAAAAAAAAAAAAAAAAAAAAAAAAAAGAGGGGTTGTTCAAGTCATCTGAACAATCTGTTAGCAATATTGCATGGGGAATTTCATTGCTAAGTCACAGCTTTAAAAGCTCAATTAAAGTCCCATATTATAAGAATACATTGTAAAAAAAAAAAAAAAAAAAAATCTTTTCGGATGCCTGGGATATCAGGAAAAAGAGTGAAAAATAAACTAAGCAGCCAAGTTATAGCTCCCAGAAGGGTGTAATAGGCTTACAGTGACCCCTGCTGCCGAGAAGATAATCACCCCCGTGGCTGGCTGCAACCCAGTCGACGGGCGAGGCAGAGGAGGACCCACAAAAGGCCTGAGAGACCCACTACTGGAGCTACTACTGGAACTGAGTCGCCATGAGAGTAATTCAAAAGGAACGCTCTTTTTCCTGTACACCCTATGCTTGCTTAGTTTACCAATATGGGCAAGAAATCCACACGAGCCAATGCAATAGAAATTAATCAATTTGCAAGAAAGTATTGTGGTACAAACACGACACAACCCTGGGCGATAGAATTTCTCAGTAGAACAAATAAATAGATCATACCAATGCAAGGGGCTAAGTGGGTCTGTTCGGACATTGAAATAACCCCGTGTTTATCCTTAAATGTTTTCAATCAATCCCAATTTTGTGTACAAGTGATCATTGTTCCACGACTAATGTATCATACTTCTGAAAAGATATTACATCATTTTAAAAAAGGTCTAAGCAGACAAAAGAGAGAACCATTTACAGTCATCACTTTAGCTACATTATTAATAACAGGTAGAGTAGGAGCAGGCACAGGCATAGCCTCAATAATAAAAAGTAAAGAAATACAAACCTTGCAGACAGCTGTAGATGAAGATCTAGGGCGAATAGAGCAATCCATCCAAAACTTAGCTGCTTCTGTCAAATCCCTATCTGAGGTCGTATTACAGAACAGAAGGGGATTAGATTTGGTATTCTTAAAAGGAGGAGGACTGTGCGTCGCTTTAAATGAAGAATGTTGCTCTTTCGCTGATCACACAAGAGTAGTACAAAATTCTATGGCCGAACTTAAGAAAAGACTAGATCAAAGAAAAAAGGATCGCGAAACAAGAAAATCTTGGTATAAAGGATGGTTCGATGTTTCACCATAGCTGACCACCTTGTTGTCTGCTCTGGCCAAGCCTTTAATTTTGTTAATTTTGGGCCTTATATTTAGACCTTGTATCATAAAATATATTTTACACTTTATTAAAAAGCGATTTAATGTAGCAAAATTGCTTATTTTAACTACTACTGCTGAGTATGAAGCTGCGCGTAATAAAAGAAATAAAAGCAAAAATGATTACTGTGAATGCGATATAGAACGCAAAAATTATAAGTGTTTTTGCAAAAAGGGTATAATGCATTGTGATTGTTATAATAGATGCAGAAACTGCTAAAAGAAAATCAAGATTTTTAAAGATGAAATTGTTTAATAAACAATAGAGTATAAAGAGAAAAAGGGGGGATTGTGAAAGATTGTATTGTTTATTAAAAAGGATGCCTTTAAAACAATATATGTAATCAAATATACTTATATGTATTGCCAATCAAATATACTCATGATATGTATTGCCAAGTATTGCTTCCTTTAAAACAATACATATATATATATAATCAAATATACTCAAGATATGTATTGCTAAGTATCGCTTCTGCAACTACTGTATTGCTGTACAGATGCTTGCATAACAGGAGAGTGTGGCATGCCAAACACTGTGTGTTCAGCTCTTTTTCCATATAAGAACAAAAAAGAGATGATATGCCAAATATTGTGTCTTCTTCTTCTAAAAATGGACAAGGAACAAAAGGTCGAACAGAGGACAGAAGAGGAAGACTACTTCCTTCATCCTCAACGACCACCGAAAGGCAAAAGAAGACCCCCTAGCAACAAGTGGCACATGCGCAGAGTGGTTCAAAGCAATCCACGAAGACGGAAGTAAAATCATATAAATAGGGGAGCCAGCTAGAATACTGACGTGGCAGCGGCGGAGCGCAGACTCCCCCTGTCACCCAGCGCTGTAAATTTGCTCACTTTCTACTTGCTACAATTAATAAACCATAAATTGTTGCTAATTGGCGAAGTCTTAATTTATGACAGTGTCACAATGGAGCCTTGTTTCTAGGAGGTTCTGTACTGTCACAATTGCCTCCTTGATGCCATCAGCCCCTGCAGTGTCACAATGGCTCCTTGGTTCCATGAGGAACACAATAGCTTGGCATAAGCATTGAGCAACAGCTGCTGAACACACCTGGCAACATCTGCTTGCATCAAAAGAGGGCTTCAAGCTGACAATGGCACCAGCAGCTTCCATCTGCAACAGAGACCCAGGAAAGGACAGGCTGTGCCGGTTTGGACAAATGTGGAGGAAAATATCCTCTGATAGAAGGCAGGTTACACCCAGCCCTCCCCCACCAGGTTTTTGGAAAAAAGAACTTTCCTGGGAAGAAAGTGAAAGAGATAAAAACTATTTTTTTAACAAACACACAGGAAAAGGATAGCAATGCTAAATATTAAAAGCTCTCGCTGTGCAGAGAAAGCTGGGATAATTTGAGAGTCCTTCCGTGTTTCGGTGGGGTCTCCTGAAACATCCATAGACAGCGAGGCCCGTGCAAAGAAACAGGGAGCCATTCTTGAGAGAAGTTTCAGAGCTCTTTCTTCTCCAGCCACATGGGCGGGGCACTGCCAAAGAACTGAGCAATCACAGCACAACCAGGGCCCTCCTCACACAGGGCAACACAAAATAAGCAGTGCTGAACAGGATTAGGGCACATGTGAGCAGGGAGCAGGGAGACCCCCGTGCCCAGGCCATGCCTCTACCCCAGGGTCCCCTCTCCCATGACCTCATGGCAGGGGGGAGGAACCCCAACACTTCCGGAGGTGCAGTCTCTCTCCTCCTCCTTGCAGCTGGCTCATGGGCCCACATTCAGGGCCCCCACCTCGGGAGAAAATTCTCCCAATGTGGTCTGATGTTGAAAGAGTCAAGAAGAGAAGAAGGGGAAAAAACCCCCAAAGTCCCAGGAAAACAAAGTTCAACTCTCCATCTCCCCCCAGAGAAAAGGAGCTGAAAACTGGCTAAAAAGAAACAAAGTTGCTTCCTCTGCTCTTGCTGCAAGCAGGATGCAGAGGAGTGTGTATGTGTGTCCTTGAACAAACGCTCTGAGAAGTTTGTCCGGTTTTTTTTCCTCTCCCCCCTCTCAGGCTCAGTTGAAAGGCACAGAAATGCACAAAGTTCACTTCTGGGCATAGAGCAGCAATAGGGGATACACACGATAAAGTCACCCCAAGACACAGGGACAGAGAATTCAGTGGAAAGACTCCGAGAATTCTGCTCCCAGAGATCATTCATTCCTGCTCACACTGACCCTTGTAGAAAGGGGACATCGTTCCAGGCAGCCTGTACTGAGCATGTGGCTCCTGAGTGGGGTTTGTTGTTTAGGAAACCTGCTCCGGCTTTTCCATTCTTTCCTTGCAAACAGGAAAACTTCTCCTGGGGCTGTGTGCAGGCAGAGCCCTGAGGAGAGCAGGTGGCACATGGTGCGCTGGGCTGGGACAGCCAGCTGCAGAGCTCAAGGGAAGAAGCCCAAAGTGTCACAATGGCTCCTTGCCTTCACATGCAACACCTGGGTCACAATGGTCTCCTTGATTCCATGAGGCCCCACTGTGTCACAATGGCTCCTTGGTTCCATCAGGTTCCGCAGTGTCACCATGGTCTCCTTTGATCCGCATTGTCATCATGGACAATTGGTTCCATGAGGCCCCGCAGTGTCACAATGGTCCCTTGCTTCCATAGCTTTTACGTTGTAACAATGGACTCCTTGCTTCTGTGAGCTAGCCTGCTTTTTGCAGAGGTGTCTTTGGTTCCAACAAGGCCCCGCTGTGTCTCAGTGCACCCTGGCTTCCATGTGGATCTGGAGTATCACAAAGGCTCCTTGGTTCCACCAGGTCCTGCTGTGTCACAATGGGTCCTGTGGTCCCTGAGGCCCTCCAAAACCATCGTGGAGGCTTGCTTCCATGAGGTTCCATTATGTGCCAGTGGTCATCTTGGTTCCAGGAGTTTCCTTAGTGTCACAATGCCCTCCATGCTTCCATTAGGCCCTGCTTTGCCACAATGGTCCCCTTGTTTCCATGAGGCCCCGCTGTGTCACAATGGACCTATGGTTCCGTGATGTTGCGTGGTGTCACCGTGCTCTTCTTGAATCCGCCGTGTAACCATGGACCATTGGTTCCATGCAGCCGTGTCACAATGGGCTCCTTGATTCCATGATTCCCCACGGTGTCACAATGGAGCCTTGTTTCTAGGAGGTTCTGTACTGTCACAATTGCCTCCTTGATGCCATCAGCCCCTGCAGTGTCACAATGGCTCCTTGGTTCCATGAGGAACACAATAGCTTGGCATAAGCATTGAGCAACAGCTGCTGAACACACCTGGCAACATCTGCTTGCATCAAAAGAGGGCTTCAAGCTGACAATGGCACCAGCAGCTTCCATCTGCAACAGAGACCCAGGAAAGGACAGGCTGTGCCGGTTTGGACAAATGTGGAGGAAAATATCCTCTGATAGAAGGCAGGTTACACCCAGCCCTCCCCCACCAGGTTTTTGGAAAAAAGAACTTTCCTGGGAAGAAAGTGAAAGAGATAAAAACTATTTTTTTAACAAACACACAGGAAAAGGATAACAATGCTAAATATTAAAAGCTCTCGCTGTGCAGAGAAAGCTGGGATAATTTGAGAGTCCTTCTGTGTTTCGGTGGGGTCTCCTGAAACATCCATAGACAGCGAGGCCCGTGCAAAGAAACAGGGAGCGATTCTTGAGAGAAGTTTCAGAGCTCTTTCTTCTCCAGCCACATGGGCGGGGCACTGCCAAAGAACTGAGCAATCACAGCACAACCAGGGCCCTCCTCGCACAGGGCAACACAAAATAAGCAGTGCTGAACAGGATTAGGGCACATGTGAGCAGGGAGCAGGGAGACCCCCGTGCCCAGGCCATGCCTCTACCCCAGGGTCCCCTCTCCCATGACCTCATGGCAGGGGGGAGGAACCCCAACACTTCCGGAGGTGCAGTCTCTCTCCTCCTCCTTGCAGCTGGCTCATGGGCCCACATTCAGGGCCCCCACCTCGGGAGAAAATTCTCCCAATGTGCTCTGATGTTGAAAGAGTCAAGAAGAGAAGAAGGGGAAAAAACCCCCAAAGTCCCAGGAAAACAAAGTTCAACTCTCCATCTCCCCCCAGAGAAAAGGAGCTGAAAACTGGCTAAAAAGAAACAAAGTTGCTTCCTCTGCTCTTGCTGCAAGCAGGATGCAGAGGAGTGTGTATGTGTGTCCTTGAACAAACGCTCTGAGAAGTTTGTCCGGTTTTTTTTCCTCTCCCCCCTCTAAGGCTCAGTTGAAAGGCACAGAAATGCACAAAGTTCACTTCTGGGCATAGAGCAGCAATAGGGGATACACACGATAAAGTCACCCCAAGACACAGGGACAGAGAATTCAGTGGAAAGACTCCGAGAATTCTGCTCCCAGAGATCATTCATTCCTGCTCACACTGACCCTTGTAGAAAGGGGACATCGTTCCAGGCAGCCCGTACTGAGCATGTGGCTCCTGAGTGGGGTTTGTTGTTTAGAAAACCTGCTCCGGCTTTTCCATTCTTTCCTTGCAAACAGGAAAACTTCTCCTGGGGCTGTGTGCAGGCAGAGCCCTGAGGAGAGCAGGTGGCACATGGTGCGCTGGGCTGGGACAGCCAGCTGCAGAGCTCAAGGGAAGAAGCCCAAAGTGTCACAATGGCTCCTTGCCTTCACATGCAACACCTGGGTCACAATGGTCTCCTTGATTCCATGAGGCCCCACTGTGTCACAATGGCTCCTTGGTTCCATCAGGTTCCGCAGTGTCACCATGGTCTCCTTTGATCCGCATTGTCATCATGGACAATTGGTTCCATGAGGCCCCGCAGTGTCACAATGGTCCCTTGCTTCCATAGCTTTTACGTTGTAACAATGGACTCCTTGCTTCTGTGAGCTAGCCTGCTTTTTGCAGAGGTGTCTTTGGTTCCAACAAGGCCCCGCTGTGTCTCAGTGCACCCTGGCTTCCATGTGGATCTGGAGTATCACAAAGGCTCCTTGGTTCCACCAGGTCCTGCTGTGTCACAATGGGTCCTGTGGTCCCTGAGGCCCTCCAAAACCATCGTGGAGGCTTGCTTCCATGAGGTTCCATTATGTGCCAGTGGTCATCTTGGTTCCAGGAGTTTCCTTAGTGTCACAATGCCCTCCATGCTTCCATTAGGCCCTGCTTTGCCACAATGGTCCCCTTGTTTCCATGAGGCCCCGCTGTGTCACAATGGACCTATGGTTCCGTGATGTTGCGTGGTGTCACCGTGCTCTTCTTGAATCCGCCGTGTAACCATGGACCATTGGTTCCATGCAGCCGTGTCACAATGGGCTCCTTGATTCCATGATTCCCCACGGTGTCACAATGGAGCCTTGTTTCTAGGAGGTTCTGTACTGTCACAATTGCCTCCTTGATGCCATCAGCCCCTGCAGTGTCACAATGGCTCCTTGGTTCCATGAGGAACACAATAGCTTGGCATAAGCATTGAGCAACAGCTGCTGAACACACCTGGCAACATCTGCTTGCATCAAAAGAGGGCTTCAAGCTGACAATGGCACCAGCAGCTTCCATCTGCAACAGAGACCCAGGAAAGGACAGGCTGTGCCGGTTTGGACAAATGTGGAGGAAAAGATCCTCTGATAGAAGGCAGGTTACACCCAGCCCTCCCCCACCAGGTTTTTGGAAAAAAGAACTTTCCTGGGAAGAAAGTGAAAGAGATAAAAACTATTTTTTTAACAAACACACAGGAAAAGGATAACAATGCTAAATATTAAAAGCTCTCGCTGTGCAGAGAAAGCTGGGATAATTTGAGAGTCCTTCTGTGTTTCGGTGGGGTCTCCTGAAACATCCATAGACAGCGAGGCCCGTGCAAAGAAACAGGGAGCGATTCTTGAGAGAAGTTTCAGAGCTCTTTCTTCTCCAGCCACATGGGCGGGGCACTGCCAAAGAACTGAGCAATCACAGCACAACCAGGGCCCTCCTCGCACAGGGCAACACAAAATAAGCAGTGCTGAACAGGATTAGGGCACATGTGAGCAGGGAGCAGGGAGACCCCCGTGCCCAGGCCATGCCTCTACCCCAGGGTCCCCTCTCCCATGACCTCATGGCAGGGGGGAGGAACCCCAACACTTCCGGAGGTGTAGTCTCTCTCCTCCTCCTTGCAGCTGGCTCATGGGCCCACATTCAGGGCCCCCACCTCGGGAGAAAATTCTCCCAATGTGCTCTGATGTTGAAAGAGTCAAGAAGAGAAGAAGGGGAAAAAACCCCCAAAGTCCCAGGAAAACAAAGTTCAACTCTCCATCTCCCCCCAGAGAAAAGGAGCTGAAAACTGGCTAAAAAGAAACAAAGTTGCTTCCTCTGCTCTTGCTGCAAGCAGGATGCAGAGGAGTGTGTATGTGTGTCCTTGAACAAACGCTCTGAGAAGTTTGTCCGGCTTTTTTTCCTCTCCCCCCTCTAAGGCTCAGTTGAAAGGCACAGAAATGCACAAAGTTCACTTCTGGGCATAGAGCAGCAATAGGGGATACACACGATAAAGTCACCCCAAGACACAGGGACAGAGAATTCAGTGGAAAGACTCCGAGAATTCTGCTCCCAGAGATCATTCATTCCTGCTCACACTGACCCTTGTAGAAAGGGGACATCGTTCCAGGCAGCCCGTACTGAGCATGTGGCTCCTGAGTGGGGTTTGTTGTTTAGAAAACCTGCTCCGGCTTTTCCATTCTTTCCTTGCAAACAGGAAAACTTCTCCTGGGGCTGTGTGCAGGCAGAGCCCTGAGGAGAGCAGGTGGCACATGGTGCGCTGGGCTGGGACAGCCAGCTGCAGAGCTCAAGGGAAGAAGCCCAAAGTGTCACAATGGCTCCTTGCCTTCACATGCAACACCTGGGTCACAATGGTCTCCTTGATTCCATGAGGCCCCACTGTGTCACAATGGCTCCTTGGTTCCATCAGGTTCCGCAGTGTCACCATGGTCTCCTTTGATCCGCATTGTCATCATGGACAATTGGTTCCATGAGGCCCCGCAGTGTCACAATGGTCCCTTGCTTCCATAGCTTTTACGTTGTAACAATGGACTCCTTGCTTCTGTGAGCTAGCCTGCTTTTTGCAGAGGTGTCTTTGGTTCCAACAAGGCCCCGCTGTGTCTCAGTGCACCCTGGCTTCCATGTGGATCTGGAGTATCACAAAGGCTCCTTGGTTCCACCAGGTCCTGCTGTGTCACAATGGGTCCTGTGGTCCCTGAGGCCCTCCAAAACCATCGTGGAGGCTTGCTTCCATGAGGTTCCATTATGTGCCAGTGGTCATCTTGGTTCCAGGAGTTTCCTTAGTGTCACAATGCCCTCCATGCTTCCATTAGGCCCTGCTTTGCCACAATGGTCCCCTTGTTTCCATGAGGCCCCGCTGTGTCACAATGGACCTATGGTTCCGTGATGTTGCGTGGTGTCACCGTGCTCTTCTTGAATCCGCCGTGTAACCATGGACCATTGGTTCCATGCAGCCGTGTCACAATGGGCTCCTTGATTCCATGATTCCCCACGGTGTCACAATGGAGCCTTGTTTCTAGGAGGTTCTGTACTGTCACAATTGCCTCCTTGATGCCATCAGCCCCTGCAGTGTCACAATGGCTCCTTGGTTCCATGAGGAACACAATAGCTTGGCATAAGCATTGAGCAACAGCTGCTGAACACACCTGGCAACATCTGCTTGCATCAAAAGAGGGCTTCAAGCTGACAATGGCACCAGCAGCTTCCATCTGCAACAGAGACCCAGGAAAGGACAGGCTGTGCCGGTTTGGACAAATGTGGAGGAAAATATCCTCTGATAGAAGGCAGGTTACACCCAGCCCTCCCCCACCAGGTTTTTGGAAAAAAGAACTTTCCTGGGAAGAAAGTGAAAGAGATAAAAACTATTTTTTTAACAAACACACAGGAAAAGGATAGCAATGCTAAATATTAAAAGCTCTCGCTGTGCAGAGAAAGCTGGGATAATTTGAGAGTCCTTCCGTGTTTCGGTGGGGTCTCCTGAAACATCCATAGACAGCGAGGCCCGTGCAAAGAAACAGGGAGCCATTCTTGAGAGAAGTTTCAGAGCTCTTTCTTCTCCAGCCACATGGGCGGGGCACTGCCAAAGAACTGAGCAATCACAGCACAACCAGGGCCCTCCTCACACAGGGCAACACAAAATAAGCAGTGCTGAACAGGATTAGGGCACATGTGAGCAGGGAGCAGGGAGACCCCCGTGCCCAGGCCATGCCTCTACCCCAGGGTCCCCTCTCCCATGACCTCATGGCAGGGGGGAGGAACCCCAACACTTCCGTAGGTGCAGTCTCTCTCCTCCTCCTTGCAGCTGGCTCATGGGCCCACATTCAGGGCCCCCACCTCGGGAGAAAATTCTCCCAATGTGCTCTGATGTTGAAAGAGTCAAGAAGAGAAGAAGGGGAAAAAACCCCCAAAGTCCCAGGAAAACAAAGTTCAACTCTCCATCTCCCCCCAGAGAAAAGGAGCTGAAAACTGGCTAAAAAGAAACAAAGTTGCTTCCTCTGCTCTTGCTGCAAGCAGGATGCAGAGGAGTGTGTATGTGTGTCCTTGAACAAACGCTCTGAGAAGTTTGTCCGGTTTTTTTTCCTCTCCCCCCTCTCAGGCTCAGTTGAAAGGCACAGAAATGCACAAAGTTCACTTCTGGGCATAGAGCAGCAATAGGGGATACACACGATAAAGTCACCCCAAGACACAGGGACAGAGAATTCAGTGGAAAGACTCCGAGAATTCTGCTCCCAGAGATCATTCATTCCTGCTCACACTGACCCTTGTAGAAAGGGGACATCGTTCCAGGCAGCCTGTACTGAGCATGTGGCTCCTGAGTGGGGTTTGTTGTTTAGGAAACCTGCTCCGGCTTTTCCATTCTTTCCTTGCAAACAGGAAAACTTCTCCTGGGGCTGTGTGCAGGCAGAGCCCTGAGGAGAGCAGGTGGCACATGGTGCGCTGGGCTGGGACAGCCAGCTGCAGAGCTCAAGGGAAGAAGCCCAAAGTGTCACAATGGCTCCTTGCCTTCACATGCAACACCTGGGTCACAATGGTCTCCTTGATTCCATGAGGCCCCACTGTGTCACAATGGCTCCTTGGTTCCATCAGGTTCCGCAGTGTCACCATGGTCTCCTTTGATCCGCATTGTCATCATGGACAATTGGTTCCATGAGGCCCCGCAGTGTCACAATGGTCCCTTGCTTCCATAGCTTTTACGTTGTAACAATGGACTCCTTGCTTCTGTGAGCTAGCCTGCTTTTTGCAGAGGTGTCTTTGGTTCCAACAAGGCCCCGCTGTGTCTCAGTGCACCCTGGCTTCCATGTGGATCTGGAGTATCACAAAGGCTCCTTGGTTCCACCAGGTCCTGCTGTGTCACAATGGGTCCTGTGGTCCCTGAGGCCCTCCAAAACCATCGTGGAGGCTTGCTTCCATGAGGTTCCATTATGTGCCAGTGGTCATCTTGGTTCCAGGAGTTTCCTTAGTGTCACAATGCTCTCCATGCTTCCATTAGGCCCTGCTTTGCCACAATGGTCCCCTTGTTTCCATGAGGCCCCGCTGTGTCACAATGGACCTATGGTTCCGTGATGTTGCGTGGTGTCACCGTGCTCTTCTTGAATCCGCCGTGTAACCATGGACCATTGGTTCCATGCAGCCGTGTCACAATGGGCTCCTTGATTCCATGATTCCCCACGGTGTTGTGAAAGATTGTATTGTTTATTAAAAAGGATGCCTTTAAAACAATATATGTAATCAAATATACTTATATGTATTGCCAATCAAATATACTCATGATATGTATTGCCAAGTATTGCTTCCTTTAAAACAATATATATATATATAATCAAATATACTCAAGATATGTATTGCTAAGTATCGCTTCTGCAACTACTGTATTGCTGTACAGATGCTTGCATAACAGGAGAGTGTGGCATGCCAAACACTGTGTGTTCAGCTCTTTTTCCATATAAGAACAAAAAAGAGATGATATGCCAAATATTGTGTCTTCTTCTTCTAAAAATGGACAAGGAACAAAAGGTCGAACAGAGGACAGAAGAGGAAGACTACTTCCTTCATCCTCAACGACCACCGAAAGGCAAAAGAAGACCCCCTAGCAACAAGTGGCACATGCGCAGAGTGGTTCAAAGCAATCCACGAAGACGGAAGTAAAATCATATAAATAGGGGAGCCAGCTAGAATACTGACGTGGCAGCGGCGGAGCGCAGACTCCCCCTGTCACCCAGCGCTGTAAATTTGCTCACTTTCTACTTGCTACAATTAATAAACCATAAATTGTTGCTAATTGGCGAAGTCTTAATTTATGACAATTTTGGTGCCGTGACTCGGATAAGGAGCAGTGGGCTGCGGTCTCCCAGGGAGGCGCCCCGAGGTTTTCCTCGGCCTTGAGAACAGCTGCCCACCTTCACCTTTACCGACGAACCTAAATTCTAGAAAGTGGAGCAAATGAAAACCGGTATAATCCCATAAAAATTTAGTGCACTGAAGTCCGGACGAAGACGCAGGACGCGTAAGTATATTGTGAAGATAATTCACAGGGATACCGTTCGGGCGGGATTGGGTTTCCTGGAATATAGCAATTGAGAGGCTCGACATACTGAGCCAAGCGAGTGTGGACCCTTAAGTACTACGTTTCCCATCTCCCGCGAGGGACTGGGCTAGGAACAAGGGGAAGCAAGTGAGTGTGTGTGTGAAGGTATTCCAGAAGATGGGGGCGAAGGGCAGCAAGCCTTCGACCCCCATGAGGGAGGTACCCATAGTGCCTCAGAATACCCCTCTCTCATTCATGTTAAATAATTAGAAACAGTTTCCCGGATCAATAGGGAAAAGTAAGAAGAAAATGATTCATTACTGTACTGAAATATGGGGAGGGAAGAAAATACAGAAAAATGTTATTTAGCTTATTTTTTGGTCAGATGAAAAATGGGTGAGGCAACAGTTAAACTTCTAGGTTAATGATAAAAGACCTTTTAACCCAGAAGAGAGCTTATATGCTCAGATGTAGCTAGAGAAACCCCAGACAACTCTATTCCCATTGAACAAATTAAATGAAAAGAGATAAAGAAAGGGAACAGGATGATACCTTGTTAATTCCCCCTCCATATGTCCCTCCACCTCCAGCACCGGTGATTCCACCAGTTGCTCCCATAACACCGGGAGACACTAGTTCCGAACAAGGGTCACCTGCATCTGTTAGGAGACGAACTAAAAGTAAAAAGGAACAACCCCAAATATATCCCCTAAAAAAAGTACCCATGGGAGGACCCCAGCCTGGGGTCGGGTATGTTTCTGTCCCCCTGAACTCCGGAGATTTGCGGGAGTTTAAGAGGACAGAAATGGGAAGATTACTAGACGACCCGTTAGGGGTAGCAGAAAGAGTAGACCAATTCTTAAGACCAAGTCTTTATACTCGAGACGAAATGCAGTCAATTTTGGGGCAGTTATTTACAACAGAAGAAAAAGATATGATTAGGCGGGCAGGCATGAGAGTCTAAGATGCCCAACATGCACAAGGTCCCCAAGCAGATACAAAATGGCCACTTCAGAAACCAAACTGGAACAACCAAAATCCATTACATAGAGCTCATATGGAGGACTTAAGGAATATAGTGATTCAAGGAATTAGAGAATCAGTACCTCGTGGCCAGAATATTAGTAAAGCCTTTAACAAAAGGCAAAAGAAAGATGAGAGCCCCACAGAATGGTTGGAGCGACTGAGGAAAGCCCTCCAGCTATACTCAGGGGCTAACCCCGACAGTCCTCTGGGGCAAGCAGTCTTAAAAACACATTTTGTGGCAAAATCTTGGGATGACATCAGACGTAAACTTGAGAAACTAGAGGACTGGCAAGATAGAGGATTAGATGAGCTGTTGAGGGAAGCACAGAAAGTGTATGTAAGACGAAGAAGATAGTAAGAAACAAGTAAGAATGATGGTGGCTGCGCTTAGAGAAGATAGAAAGAGGCAACTTAGAGGTCCTAAAACCCCCAGAAAGTCGCCGAAAACAATAGTGGAAAGAAGAGAACAAGGAGGTTGTTTCTATTGTGGGAAAAAGGGACGTGTGAAAAAAAAAAAAAGATTGCAGAGAATGCTCTCAAGTGGTCCATACCCGGAGACCAATCCTTCATAATTGGTGGTGTAGTAAATGTGAATAAACAGCTCAAAGATATAGATATACTAGTTTTAGAGAGTTAAAAAAAAAAAAAAAAAAAAAAAAAAAGAGGGGTTGTTCAAGTCATCTGAACAATCTGTTAGCAATATTGCATGGGGAATTTCATTGCTAAGTCACAGCTTTAAAAGCTCAATTAAAGTCCCATATTATAAGAATACATTGTAAAAAAAAAAAAAAAAAAAAATCTTTTCGGATGCCTGGGATATCAGGAAAAAGAGTGAAAAATAAACTAAGCAGCCAAGTTATAGCTCCCAGAAGGGTGTAATAGGCTTACAGTGACCCCTGCTGCCGAGAAGATAATCACCCCCGTGGCTGGCTGCAACCCAGTCGACGGGCGAGGCAGAGGAGGACCCACAAAAGGCCTGAGAGACCCACTACTGGAGCTACTACTGGAACTGAGTCGCCATGAGAGTAATTCAAAAGGAACGCTCTTTTTCCTGTACACCCTATGCTTGCTTAGTTTACCAATATGGGCAAGAAATCCACACGAGCCAATGCAATAGAAATTAATCAATTTGCAAGAAAGTATTGTGGTACAAACACGACACAACCCTGGGCGATAGAATTTCTCAGTAGAACAAATAAATAGATCATACCAATGCAAGGGGCTAAGTGGGTCTGTTCGGACATTGAAATAACCCCGTGTTTATCCTTAAATGTTTTCAATCAATCCCAATTTTGTGTACAAGTGATCATTGTTCCACGACTAATGTATCATACTTCTGAAAAGATATTACATCATTTTAAAAAAGGTCTAAGCAGACAAAAGAGAGAACCATTTACAGTCATCACTTTAGCTACATTATTAATAACAGGTAGAGTAGGAGCAGGCACAGGCATAGCCTCAATAATAAAAAGTAAAGAAATACAAACCTTGCAGACAGCTGTAGATGAAGATCTAGGGCGAATAGAGCAATCCATCCAAAACTTAGCTGCTTCTGTCAAATCCCTATCTGAGGTCGTATTACAGAACAGAAGGGGATTAGATTTGGTATTCTTAAAAGAAGGAGGACTGTGCGTCGCTTTAAATGAAGAATGTTGCTCTTTCGCTGATCACACAAGAGTAGTACAAAATTCTATGGCCGAACTTAAGAAAAGACTAGATCAAAGAAAAAAGGATCGCGAAACAAGAAAATCTTGGTATAAAGGATGGTTCGATGTTTCACCATAGCTGACCACCTTGTTGTCTGCTCTGGCCAAGCCTTTAATTTTGTTAATTTTGGGCCTTATATTTAGACCTTGTATCATAAAATATATTTTACACTTTATTAAAAAGCGATTTAATGTAGCAAAATTGCTTATTTTAACTACTACTGCTGAGTATGAAGCTGCGCGTAATAAAAGAAATAAAAGCAAAAATGATTACTGTGAATGCGATATAGAACGCAAAAATTATAAGTGTTTTTGCAAAAAGGGTATAATGCATTGTGATTGTTATAATAGATGCAGAAACTGCTAAAAGAAAATCAAGATTTTTAAAGATGAAATTGTTTAATAAACAATAGAGTATAAAGAGAAAAAGGGGGGATTGTGAAAGATTGTATTGTTTATTAAAAAGGATGCCTTTAAAACAATATATGTAATCAAATATACTTATATGTATTGCCAATCAAATATACTCATGATATGTATTGCCAAGTATTGCTTCCTTTAAAACAATACATATATATATATAATCAAATATACTCAAGATATGTATTGCTAAGTATCGCTTCTGCAACTACTGTATTGCTGTACAGATGCTTGCATAACAGGAGAGTGTGGCATGCCAAACACTGTGTGTTCAGCTCTTTTTCCATATAAGAACAAAAAAGAGATGATATGCCAAATATTGTGTCTTCTTCTTCTAAAAATGGACAAGGAACAAAAGGTCGAACAGAGGACAGAAGAGGAAGACTACTTCCTTCATCCTCAACGACCACCGAAAGGCAAAAGAAGACCCCCTAGCAACAAGTGGCACATGCGCAGAGTGGTTCAAAGCAATCCACGAAGACGGAAGTAAAATCATATAAATAGGGGAGCCAGCTAGAATACTGACGTGGCAGCGGCGGAGCGCAGACTCCCCCTGTCACCCAGCGCTGTAAATTTGCTCACTTTCTACTTGCTACAATTAATAAACCATAAATTGTTGCTAATTGGCGAAGTCTTAATTTATGACAGTGTCACAATGGAGCCTTGTTTCTAGGAGGTTCTGTACTGTCACAATTGCCTCCTTGATGCCATCAGCCCCTGCAGTGTCACAATGGCTCCTTGGTTCCATGAGGAACACAATAGCTTGGCATAAGCATTGAGCAACAGCTGCTGAACACACCTGGCAACATCTGCTTGCATCAAAAGAGGGCTTCAAGCTGACAATGGCACCAGCAGCTTCCATCTGCAACAGAGACCCAGGAAAGGACAGGCTGTGCCGGTTTGGACAAATGTGGAGGAAAATATCCTCTGATAGAAGGCAGGTTACACCCAGCCCTCCCCCACCAGGTTTTTGGAAAAAAGAACTTTCCTGGGAAGAAAGTGAAAGAGATAAAAACTATTTTTTTAACAAACACACAGGAAAAGGATAGCAATGCTAAATATTAAAAGCTCTCGCTGTGCAGAGAAAGCTGGGATAATTTGAGAGTCCTTCCGTGTTTCGGTGGGGTCTCCTGAAACATCCATAGACAGCGAGGCCCGTGCAAAGAAACAGGGAGCCATTCTTGAGAGAAGTTTCAGAGCTCTTTCTTCTCCAGCCACATGGGCGGGGCACTGCCAAAGAACTGAGCAATCACAGCACAACCAGGGCCCTCCTCACACAGGGCAACACAAAATAAGCAGTGCTGAACAGGATTAGGGCACATGTGAGCAGGGAGCAGGGAGACCCCCGTGCCCAGGCCATGCCTCTACCCCAGGGTCCCCTCTCCCATGACCTCATGGCAGGGGGGAGGAACCCCAACACTTCCGGAGGTGCAGTCTCTCTCCTCCTCCTTGCAGCTGGCTCATGGGCCCACATTCAGGGCCCCCACCTCGGGAGAAAATTCTCCCAATGTGGTCTGATGTTGAAAGAGTCAAGAAGAGAAGAAGGGGAAAAAACCCCCAAAGTCCCAGGAAAACAAAGTTCAACTCTCCATCTCCCCCCAGAGAAAAGGAGCTGAAAACTGGCTAAAAAGAAACAAAGTTGCTTCCTCTGCTCTTGCTGCAAGCAGGATGCAGAGGAGTGTGTATGTGTGTCCTTGAACAAACGCTCTGAGAAGTTTGTCCGGTTTTTTTTCCTCTCCCCCCTCTCAGGCTCAGTTGAAAGGCACAGAAATGCACAAAGTTCACTTCTGGGCATAGAGCAGCAATAGGGGATACACACGATAAAGTCACCCCAAGACACAGGGACAGAGAATTCAGTGGAAAGACTCCGAGAATTCTGCTCCCAGAGATCATTCATTCCTGCTCACACTGACCCTTGTAGAAAGGGGACATCGTTCCAGGCAGCCTGTACTGAGCATGTGGCTCCTGAGTGGGGTTTGTTGTTTAGGAAACCTGCTCCGGCTTTTCCATTCTTTCCTTGCAAACAGGAAAACTTCTCCTGGGGCTGTGTGCAGGCAGAGCCCTGAGGAGAGCAGGTGGCACATGGTGCGCTGGGCTGGGACAGCCAGCTGCAGAGCTCAAGGGAAGAAGCCCAAAGTGTCACAATGGCTCCTTGCCTTCACATGCAACACCTGGGTCACAATGGTCTCCTTGATTCCATGAGGCCCCACTGTGTCACAATGGCTCCTTGGTTCCATCAGGTTCCGCAGTGTCACCATGGTCTCCTTTGATCCGCATTGTCATCATGGACAATTGGTTCCATGAGGCCCCGCAGTGTCACAATGGTCCCTTGCTTCCATAGCTTTTACGTTGTAACAATGGACTCCTTGCTTCTGTGAGCTAGCCTGCTTTTTGCAGAGGTGTCTTTGGTTCCAACAAGGCCCCGCTGTGTCTCAGTGCACCCTGGCTTCCATGTGGATCTGGAGTATCACAAAGGCTCCTTGGTTCCACCAGGTCCTGCTGTGTCACAATGGGTCCTGTGGTCCCTGAGGCCCTCCAAAACCATCGTGGAGGCTTGCTTCCATGAGGTTCCATTATGTGCCAGTGGTCATCTTGGTTCCAGGAGTTTCCTTAGTGTCACAATGCCCTCCATGCTTCCATTAGGCCCTGCTTTGCCACAATGGTCCCCTTGTTTCCATGAGGCCCCGCTGTGTCACAATGGACCTATGGTTCCGTGATGTTGCGTGGTGTCACCGTGCTCTTCTTGAATCCGCCGTGTAACCATGGACCATTGGTTCCATGCAGCCGTGTCACAATGGGCTCCTTGATTCCATGATTCCCCACGGTGTCACAATGGAGCCTTGTTTCTAGGAGGTTCTGTACTGTCACAATTGCCTCCTTGATGCCATCAGCCCCTGCAGTGTCACAATGGCTCCTTGGTTCCATGAGGAACACAATAGCTTGGCATAAGCATTGAGCAACAGCTGCTGAACACACCTGGCAACATCTGCTTGCATCAAAAGAGGGCTTCAAGCTGACAATGGCACCAGCAGCTTCCATCTGCAACAGAGACCCAGGAAAGGACAGGCTGTGCCGGTTTGGACAAATGTGGAGGAAAATATCCTCTGATAGAAGGCAGGTTACACCCAGCCCTCCCCCACCAGGTTTTTGGAAAAAAGAACTTTCCTGGGAAGAAAGTGAAAGAGATAAAAACTATTTTTTTAACAAACACACAGGAAAAGGATAGCAATGCTAAATATTAAAAGCTCTCGCTGTGCAGAGAAAGCTGGGATAATTTGAGAGTCCTTCCGTGTTTCGGTGGGGTCTCCTGAAACATCCATAGACAGCGAGGCCCGTGCAAAGAAACAGGGAGCCATTCTTGAGAGAAGTTTCAGAGCTCTTTCTTCTCCAGCCACATGGGCGGGGCACTGCCAAAGAACTGAGCAATCACAGCACAACCAGGGCCCTCCTCACACAGGGCAACACAAAATAAGCAGTGCTGAACAGGATTAGGGCACATGTGAGCAGGGAGCAGGGAGACCCCCGTGCCCAGGCCATGCCTCTACCCCAGGGTCCCCTCTCCCATGACCTCATGGCAGGGGGGAGGAACCCCAACACTTCCGTAGGTGCAGTCTCTCTCCTCCTCCTTGCAGCTGGCTCATGGGCCCACATTCAGGGCCCCCACCTCGGGAGAAAATTCTCCCAATGTGCTCTGATGTTGAAAGAGTCAAGAAGAGAAGAAGGGGAAAAAACCCCCAAAGTCCCAGGAAAACAAAGTTCAACTCTCCATCTCCCCCCAGAGAAAAGGAGCTGAAAACTGGCTAAAAAGAAACAAAGTTGCTTCCTCTGCTCTTGCTGCAAGCAGGATGCAGAGGAGTGTGTATGTGTGTCCTTGAACAAACGCTCTGAGAAGTTTGTCCGGTTTTTTTTCCTCTCCCCCCTCTCAGGCTCAGTTGAAAGGCACAGAAATGCACAAAGTTCACTTCTGGGCATAGAGCAGCAATAGGGGATACACACGATAAAGTCACCCCAAGACACAGGGACAGAGAATTCAGTGGAAAGACTCCGAGAATTCTGCTCCCAGAGATCATTCATTCCTGCTCACACTGACCCTTGTAGAAAGGGGACATCGTTCCAGGCAGCCCGTACTGAGCATGTGGCTCCTGAGTGGGGTTTGTTGTTTAGGAAACCTGCTCCGGCTTTTCCATTCTTTCCTTCCAAACAGGAAAACTTCTCCTGGGGCTGTGTGCAGGCAGAGCCCTGAGGAGAGCAGGTGGCACATGGTGCGCTGGGCTGGGACAGCCAGCTGCAGAGCTCAAGGGAAGAAGCCCAAAGTGTCACAATGGCTCCTTGCCTTCACATGCAACACCTGGGTCACAATGGTCTCCTTGATTCCATGAGGCCCCACTGTGTCACAATGGCTCCTTGGTTCCATCAGGTTCCGCAGTGTCACCATGGTCTCCTTTGATCCGCATTGTCATCATGGACAATTGGTTCCATGAGGCCCCGCAGTGTCACAATGGTCCCTTGCTTCCATAGCTTTTACGTTGTAACAATGGACTCCTTGCTTCTGTGAGCTAGCCTGCTTTTTGCAGAGGTGTCTTTGGTTCCAACAAGGCCCCGCTGTGTCTCAGTGCACCCTGGCTTCCATGTGGATCTGGAGTATCACAAAGGCTCCTTGGTTCCACCAGGTCCTGCTGTGTCACAATGGGTCCTGTGGTCCCTGAGGCCCTCCAAAACCATCGTGGAGGCTTGCTTCCATGAGGTTCCATTATGTGCCAGTGGTCATCTTGGTTCCAGGAGTTTCCTTAGTGTCACAATGCCCTCCATGCTTCCATTAGGCCCTGCTTTGCCACAATGGTCCCCTTGTTTCCATGAGGCCCCGCTGTGTCACAATGGACCTATGGTTCCGTGATGTTGCGTGGTGTCACCGTGCTCTTCTTGAATCCGCCGTGTAACCATGGACCATTGGTTCCATGCAGCCGTGTCACAATGGGCTCCTTGATTCCATGATTCCCCACGGTGTCACAATGGAGCCTTGTTTCTAGGAGGTTCTGTACTGTCACAATTGCCTCCTTGATGCCATCAGCCCCTGCAGTGTCACAATGGCTCCTTGGTTCCATGAGGAACACAATAGCTTGGCATAAGCATTGAGCAACAGCTGCTGAACACACCTGGCAACATCTGCTTGCATCAAAAGAGGGCTTCAAGCTGACAATGGCACCAGCAGCTTCCATCTGCAACAGAGACCCAGGAAAGGACAGGCTGTGCCGGTTTGGACAAATGTGGAGGAAAATATCCTCTGATAGAAGGCAGGTTACACCCAGCCCTCCCCCACCAGGTTTTTGGAAAAAAGAACTTTCCTGGGAAGAAAGTGAAAGAGATAAAAACTATTTTTTTAACAAACACACAGGAAAAGGATAGCAATGCTAAATATTAAAAGCTCTCGCTGTGCAGAGAAAGCTGGGATAATTTGAGAGTCCTTCCGTGTTTCGGTGGGGTCTCCTGAAACATCCATAGACAGCGAGGCCCGTGCAAAGAAACAGGGAGCCATTCTTGAGAGAAGTTTCAGAGCTCTTTCTTCTCCAGCCACATGGGCGGGGCACTGCCAAAGAACTGAGCAATCACAGCACAACCAGGGCCCTCCTCACACAGGGCAACACAAAATAAGCAGTGCTGAACAGGATTAGGGCACATGTGAGCAGGGAGCAGGGAGACCCCCGTGCCCAGGCCATGCCTCTACCCCAGGGTCCCCTCTCCCATGACCTCATGGCAGGGGGGAGGAACCCCAACACTTCCGGAGGTGCAGTCTCTCTCCTCCTCCTTGCAGCTGGCTCATGGGCCCACATTCAGGGCCCCCACCTCGGGAGAAAATTCTCCCAATGTGCTCTGATGTTGAAAGAGTCAAGAAGAGAAGAAGGGGAAAAAACCCCCAAAGTCCCAGGAAAACAAAGTTCAACTCTCCATCTCCCCCCAGAGAAAAGGAGCTGAAAACTGGCTAAAAAGAAACAAAGTTGCTTCCTCTGCTCTTGCTGCAAGCAGGATGCAGAGGAGTGTGTATGTGTGTCCTTGAACAAACGCTCTGAGAAGTTTGTCCGGTTTTTTTTCCTCTCCCCCCTCTCAGGCTCAGTTGAAAGGCACAGAAATGCACAAAGTTCACTTCTGGGCATAGAGCAGCAATAGGGGATACACACGATAAAGTCACCCCAAGACACAGGGACAGAGAATTCAGTGGAAAGACTCCGAGAATTCTGCTCCCAGAGATCATTCATTCCTGCTCACACTGACCCTTGTAGAAAGGGGACATCGTTCCAGGCAGCCTGTACTGAGCATGTGGCTCCTGAGTGGGGTTTGTTGTTTAGGAAACCTGCTCCGGCTTTTCCATTCTTTCCTTGCAAACAGGAAAACTTCTCCTGGGGCTGTGTGCAGGCAGAGCCCTGAGGAGAGCAGGTGGCACATGGTGCGCTGGGCTGGGACAGCCAGCTGCAGAGCTCAAGGGAAGAAGCCCAAAGTGTCACAATGGCTCCTTGCCTTCACATGCAACACCTGGGTCACAATGGTCTCCTTGATTCCATGAGGCCCCACTGTGTCACAATGGCTCCTTGGTTCCATCAGGTTCCGCAGTGTCACCATGGTCTCCTTTGATCCGCATTGTCATCATGGACAATTGGTTCCATGAGGCCCCGCAGTGTCACAATGGTCCCTTGCTTCCATAGCTTTTACGTTGTAACAATGGACTCCTTGCTTCTGTGAGCTAGCCTGCTTTTTGCAGAGGTGTCTTTGGTTCCAACAAGGCCCCGCTGTGTCTCAGTGCACCCTGGCTTCCATGTGGATCTGGAGTATCACAAAGGCTCCTTGGTTCCACCAGGTCCTGCTGTGTCACAATGGGTCCTGTGGTCCCTGAGGCCCTCCAAAACCATCGTGGAGGCTTGCTTCCATGAGGTTCCATTATGTGCCAGTGGTCATCTTGGTTCCAGGAGTTTCCTTAGTGTCACAATGCCCTCCATGCTTCCATTAGGCCCTGCTTTGCCACAATGGTCCCCTTGTTTCCATGAGGCCCCGCTGTGTCACAATGGACCTATGGTTCCGTGATGTTGCGTGGTGTCACCGTGCTCTTCTTGAATCCGCCGTGTAACCATGGACCATTGGTTCCATGCAGCCGTGTCACAATGGGCTCCTTGATTCCATGATTCCCCACGGTGTCACAATGGAGCCTTGTTTCTAGGAGGTTCTGTACTGTCACAATTGCCTCCTTGATGCCATCAGCCCCTGCAGTGTCACAATGGCTCCTTGGTTCCATGAGGAACACAATAGCTTGGCATAAGCATTGAGCAACAGCTGCTGAACACACCTGGCAACATCTGCTTGCATCAAAAGAGGGCTTCAAGCTGACAATGGCACCAGCAGCTTCCATCTGCAACAGAGACCCAGGAAAGGACAGGCTGTGCCGGTTTGGACAAATGTGGAGGAAAATATCCTCTGATAGAAGGCAGGTTACACCCAGCCCTCCCCCACCAGGTTTTTGGAAAAAAGAACTTTCCTGGGAAGAAAGTGAAAGAGATAAAAACTATTTTTTTAACAAACACACAGGAAAAGGATAACAATGCTAAATATTAAAAGCTCTCGCTGTGCAGAGAAAGCTGGGATAATTTGAGAGTCCTTCTGTGTTTCGGTGGGGTCTCCTGAAACATCCATAGACAGCGAGGCCCGTGCAAAGAAACAGGGAGCGATTCTTGAGAGAAGTTTCAGAGCTCTTTCTTCTCCAGCCACATGGGCGGGGCACTGCCAAAGAACTGAGCAATCACAGCACAACCAGGGCCCTCCTCGCACAGGGCAACACAAAATAAGCAGTGCTGAACAGGATTAGGGCACATGTGAGCAGGGAGCAGGGAGACCCCCGTGCCCAGGCCATGCCTCTACCCCAGGGTCCCCTCTCCCATGACCTCATGGCAGGGGGGAGGAACCCCAACACTTCCGGAGGTGTAGTCTCTCTCCTCCTCCTTGCAGCTGGCTCATGGGCCCACATTCAGGGCCCCCACCTCGGGAGAAAATTCTCCCAATGTGCTCTGATGTTGAAAGAGTCAAGAAGAGAAGAAGGGGAAAAAACCCCCAAAGTCCCAGGAAAACAAAGTTCAACTCTCCATCTCCCCCCAGAGAAAAGGAGCTGAAAACTGGCTAAAAAGAAACAAAGTTGCTTCCTCTGCTCTTGCTGCAAGCAGGATGCAGAGGAGTGTGTATGTGTGTCCTTGAACAAACGCTCTGAGAAGTTTGTCCGGTTTTTTTTCCTCTCCCCCCTCTAAGGCTCAGTTGAAAGGCACAGAAATGCACAAAGTTCACTTCTGGGCATAGAGCAGCAATAGGGGATACACACGATAAAGTCACCCCAAGACACAGGGACAGAGAATTCAGTGGAAAGACTCCGAGAATTCTGCTCCCAGAGATCATTCATTCCTGCTCACACTGACCCTTGTAGAAAGGGGACATCGTTCCAGGCAGCCCGTACTGAGCATGTGGCTCCTGAGTGGGGTTTGTTGTTTAGAAAACCTGCTCCGGCTTTTCCATTCTTTCCTTCCAAACAGGAAAACTTCTCCTGGGGCTGTGTGCAGGCAGAGCCCTGAGGAGAGCAGGTGGCACATGGTGCGCTGGGCTGGGACAGCCAGCTGCAGAGCTCAAGGGAAGAAGCCCAAAGTGTCACAATGGCTCCTTGCCTTCACATGCAACACCTGGGTCACAATGGTCTCCTTGATTCCATGAGGCCCCACTGTGTCACAATGGCTCCTTGGTTCCATCAGGTTCCGCAGTGTCACCATGGTCTCCTTTGATCCGCATTGTCATCATGGACAATTGGTTCCATGAGGCCCCGCAGTGTCACAATGGTCCCTTGCTTCCATAGCTTTTACGTTGTAACAATGGACTCCTTGCTTCTGTGAGCTAGCCTGCTTTTTGCAGAGGTGTCTTTGGTTCCAACAAGGCCCCGCTGTGTCTCAGTGCACCCTGGCTTCCATGTGGATCTGGAGTATCACAAAGGCTCCTTGGTTCCACCAGGTCCTGCTGTGTCACAATGGGTCCTGTGGTCCCTGAGGCCCTCCAAAACCATCGTGGAGGCTTGCTTCCATGAGGTTCCATTATGTGCCAGTGGTCATCTTGGTTCCAGGAGTTTCCTTAGTGTCACAATGCCCTCCATGCTTCCATTAGGCCCTGCTTTGCCACAATGGTCCCCTTGTTTCCATGAGGCCCCGCTGTGTCACAATGGACCTATGGTTCCGTGATGTTGCGTGGTGTCACCGTGCTCTTCTTGAATCCGCCGTGTAACCATGGACCATTGGTTCCATGCAGCCGTGTCACAATGGGCTCCTTGATTCCATGATTCCCCACGGTGTCACAATGGAGCCTTGTTTCTAGGAGGTTCTGTACTGTCACAATTGCCTCCTTGATGCCATCAGCCCCTGCAGTGTCACAATGGCTCCTTGGTTCCATGAGGAACACAATAGCTTGGCATAAGCATTGAGCAACAGCTGCTGAACACACCTGGCAACATCTGCTTGCATCAAAAGAGGGCTTCAAGCTGACAATGGCACCAGCAGCTTCCATCTGCAACAGAGACCCAGGAAAGGACAGGCTGTGCCGGTTTGGACAAATGTGGAGGAAAATATCCTCTGATAGAAGGCAGGTTACACCCAGCCCTCCCCCACCAGGTTTTTGGAAAAAAGAACTTTCCTGGGAAGAAAGTGAAAGAGATAAAAACTATTTTTTTAACAAACACACAGGAAAAGGATAACAATGCTAAATATTAAAAGCTCTCGCTGTGCAGAGAAAGCTGGGATAATTTGAGAGTCCTTCTGTGTTTCGGTGGGGTCTCCTGAAACATCCATAGACAGCGAGGCCCGTGCAAAGAAACAGGGAGCGATTCTTGAGAGAAGTTTCAGAGCTCTTTCTTCTCCAGCCACACGGGCGGGGCACTGCCAAAGAACTGAGCAATCACAGCACAACCAGGGCCCTCCTCGCACAGGGCAACACAAAATAAGCAGTGCTGAACAGGATTAGGGCACATGTGAGCAGGGAGCAGGGAGACCCCCCGTGCCCAGGCCATGCCTCTACCCCAGGGTCCCCTCTCCCATGACCTCATGGCAGGGGGGAGGAACCCCAACACTTCCGTAGGTGTAGTCTCTCTCCTCCTCCTTGCAGCTGGCTCATGGGCCCACATTCAGGGCCCCCACCTCGGGAGAAAATTCTCCCAATGTGGTCTGATGTTGAAAGAGTCAAGAAGAGAAGAAGGGGAAAAAACCCCCAAAGTCCCAGGAAAACAAAGTTCAACTCTCCATCTCCCCCCAGAGAAAAGGAGCTGAAAACTGGCTAAAAAGAAACACAGTTGCTTCCTCTGCTCTTGCTGCAAGCAGGATGCAGAGGAGTGTGTATGTGTGTCCTTGAACAAACGCTCTGAGAAGTTTGTCCGGTTTTTTTTCCTCTCCCCCCTCTAAGGCTCAGTTGAAAGGCACAGAAATGCACAAAGTTCACTTCTGGGCATAGAGCAGCAATAGGGGATACACACGATAAAGTCACCCCAAGACACAGGGACAGAGAATTCAGTGGAAAGACTCCGAGAATTCTGCTCCCAGAGATCATTCATTCCTGCTCACACTGACCCTTGTAGAAAGGGGACATCGTTCCAGGCAGCCTGTACTGAGCATGTGGCTCCTGAGTGGGGTTTGTTGTTTAGGAAACCTGCTCCGGCTTTTCCATTCTTTCCTTGCAAACAGGAAAACTTCTCCTGGGGCTGTGTGCAGGCAGAGCCCTGAGGAGAGCAGGTGGCACATGGTGCGCTGGGCTGGGACAGCCAGCTGCAGAGCTCAAGGGAAGAAGCCCAAAGTGTCACAATGGCTCCTTGCCTTCACATGCAACACCTGGGTCACAATGGTCTCCTTGATTCCATGAGGCCCCACTGTGTCACAATGGCTCCTTGGTTCCATCAGGTTCCGCAGTGTCACCATGGTCTCCTTTGATCCGCATTGTCATCATGGACAATTGGTTCCATGAGGCCCCGCAGTGTCACAATGGTCCCTTGCTTCCATAGCTTTTACGTTGTAACAATGGACTCCTTGCTTCTGTGAGCTAGCCTGCTTTTTGCAGAGGTGTCTTTGGTTCCAACAAGGCCCCGCTGTGTCTCAGTGCACCCTGGCTTCCATGTGGATCTGGAGTATCACAAAGGCTCCTTGGTTCCACCAGGTCCTGCTGTGTCACAATGGGTCCTGTGGTCCCTGAGGCCCTCCAAAACCATCGTGGAGGCTTGCTTCCATGAGGTTCCATTATGTGCCAGTGGTCATCTTGGTTCCAGGAGTTTCCTTAGTGTCACAATGCCCTCCATGCTTCCATTAGGCCCTGCTTTGCCACAATGGTCCCCTTGTTTCCATGAGGCCCCGCTGTGTCACAATGGACCTATGGTTCCGTGATGTTGCGTGGTGTCACCGTGCTCTTCTTGAATCCGCCGTGTAACCATGGACCATTGGTTCCATGCAGCCGTGTCACAATGGGCTCCTTGATTCCATGATTCCCCACGGTGTCACAATGGAGCCTTGTTTCTAGGAGGTTCTGTACTGTCACAATTGCCTCCTTGATGCCATCAGCCCCTGCAGTGTCACAATGGCTCCTTGGTTCCATGAGGAACACAATAGCTTGGCATAAGCATTGAGCAACAGCTGCTGAACACACCTGGCAACATCTGCTTGCATCAAAAGAGGGCTTCAAGCTGACAATGGCACCAGCAGCTTCCATCTGCAACAGAGACCCAGGAAAGGACAGGCTGTGCCGGTTTGGACAAATGTGGAGGAAAATATCCTCTGATAGAAGGCAGGTTACACCCAGCCCTCCCCCACCAGGTTTTTGGAAAAAAGAACTTTCCTGGGAAGAAAGTGAAAGAGATAAAAACTATTTTTTTAACAAACACACAGGAAAAGGATAACAATGCTAAATATTAAAAGCTCTCGCTGTGCAGAGAAAGCTGGGATAATTTGAGAGTCCTTCTGTGTTTCGGTGGGGTCTCCTGAAACATCCATAGACAGCGAGGCCCGTGCAAAGAAACAGGGAGCGATTCTTGAGAGAAGTTTCAGAGCTCTTTCTTCTCCAGCCACATGGGCGGGGCACTGCCAAAGAACTGAGCAATCACAGCACAACCAGGGCCCTCCTCGCACAGGGCAACACAAAATAAGCAGTGCTGAACAGGATTAGGGCACATGTGAGCAGGGAGCAGGGAGACCCCCGTGCCCAGGCCATGCCTCTACCCAGGGGTCCCCTCTCCCATGACCTCATGGCAGGGGGGAGGAACCCCAACACTTCCGGAGGTGTAGTCTCTCTCCTCCTCCTTGCAGCTGGCTCATGGGCCCACATTCAGGGCCCCCACCTCGGGAGAAAATTCTCCCAATGTGCTCTGATGTTGAAAGAGTCAAGAAGAGAAGAAGGGGAAAAAACCCCCAAAGTCCCAGGAAAACAAAGTTCAACTCTCCATCTCCCCCCAGAGAAAAGGAGCTGAAAACTGGCTAAAAAGAAACAAAGTTGCTTCCTCTGCTCTTGCTGCAAGCAGGATGCAGAGGAGTGTGTATGTGTGTCCTTGAACAAACGCTCTGAGAAGTTTGTCCGGTTTTTTTTCCTCTCCCCCCTCTAAGGCTCAGTTGAAAGGCACAGAAATGCACAAAGTTCACTTCTGGGCATAGAGCAGCAATAGGGGATACACATGATAAAGTCACCCCAAGACACAGGGACAGAGAATTCAGTGGAAAGACTCCGAGAATTCTGCTCCCAGAGATCATTCATTCCTGCTCACACTGACCCTTGTAGAAAGGGGACATCGTTCCAGGCAGCCCGTACTGAGCATGTGGCTCCTGAGTGGGGTTTGTTGTTTAGGAAACCTGCTCCGGCTTTTCCATTCTTTCCTTGCAAACAGGAAAACTTCTCCTGGGGCTGTGTGCAGGCAGAGCCCTGAGGAGAGCAGGTGGCACATGGTGCGCTGGGCTGGGACAGCCAGCTGCAGAGCTCAAGGGAAGAAGCCCAAAGTGTCACAATGGCTCCTTGCCTTCACATGCAACACCTGGGTCACAATGGTCTCCTTGATTCCATGAGGCCCCACTGTGTCACAATGGCTCCTTGGTTCCATCAGGTTCCGCAGTGTCACCATGGTCTCCTTTGATCCGCATTGTCATCATGGACAATTGGTTCCATGAGGCCCCGCAGTGTCACAATGGTCCCTTGCTTCCATAGCTTTTACGTTGTAACAATGGACTCCTTGCTTCTGTGAGCTAGCCTGCTTTTTGCAGAGGTGTCTTTGGTTCCAACAAGGCCCCGCTGTGTCTCAGTGCACCCTGGCTTCCATGTGGATCTGGAGTATCACAAAGGCTCCTTGGTTCCACCAGGTCCTGCTGTGTCACAATGGGTCCTGTGGTCCCTGAGGCCCTCCAAAACCATCGTGGAGGCTTGCTTCCATGAGGTTCCATTATGTGCCAGTGGTCATCTTGGTTCCAGGAGTTTCCTTAGTGTCACAATGCCCTCCATGCTTCCATTAGGCCCTGCTTTGCCACAATGGTCCCCTTGTTTCCATGAGGCCCCGCTGTGTCACAATGGACCTATGGTTCCGTGATGTTGCGTGGTGTCACCGTGCTCTTCTTGAATCCGCCGTGTAACCATGGACCATTGGTTCCATGCAGCCGTGTCACAATGGGCTCCTTGATTCCATGATTCCCCACGGTGTCACAATGGAGCCTTGTTTCTAGGAGGTTCTGTACTGTCACAATTGCCTCCTTGATGCCATCAGCCCCTGCAGTGTCACAATGGCTCCTTGGTTCCATGAGGAACACAATAGCTTGGCATAAGCATTGAGCAACAGCTGCTGAACACACCTGGCAACATCTGCTTGCATCAAAAGAGGGCTTCAAGCTGACAATGGCACCAGCAGCTTCCATCTGCAACAGAGACCCAGGAAAGGACAGGCTGTGCCGGTTTGGACAAATGTGGAGGAAAATATCCTCTGATAGAAGGCAGGTTACACCCAGCCCTCCCCCACCAGGTTTTTGGAAAAAAGAACTTTCCTGGGAAGAAAGTGAAAGAGATAAAAACTATTTTTTTAACAAACACACAGGAAAAGGATAACAATGCTAAATATTAAAAGCTCTCGCTGTGCAGAGAAAGCTGGGATAATTTGAGAGTCCTTCTGTGTTTCGGTGGGGTCTCCTGAAACATCCATAGACAGCGAGGCCCGTGCAAAGAAACAGGGAGCGATTCTTGAGAGAAGTTTCAGAGCTCTTTCTTCTCCAGCCACATGGGCGGGGCACTGCCAAAGAACTGAGCAATCACAGCACAACCAGGGCCCTCCTCGCACAGGGCAACACAAAATAAGCAGTGCTGAACAGGATTAGGGCACATGTGAGCAGGGAGCAGGGAGACCCCCGTGCCCAGGCCATGCCTCTACCCCAGGGTCCCCTCTCCCATGACCTCATGGCAGGGGGGAGGAACCCCAACACTTCCGGAGGTGTAGTCTCTCTCCTCCTCCTTGCAGCTGGCTCATGGGCCCACATTCAGGGCCCCCACCTCGGGAGAAAATTCTCCCAATGTGCTCTGATGTTGAAAGAGTCAAGAAGAGAAGAAGGGGAAAAAACCCCCAAAGTCCCAGGAAAACAAAGTTCAACTCTCCATCTCCCCCCAGAGAAAAGGAGCTGAAAACTGGCTAAAAAGAAACAAAGTTGCTTCCTCTGCTCTTGCTGCAAGCAGGATGCAGAGGAGTGTGTATGTGTGTCCTTGAACAAACGCTCTGAGAAGTTTGTCCGGTTTTTTTTCCTCTCCCCCCTCTAAGGCTCAGTTGAAAGGCACAGAAATGCACAAAGTTCACTTCTGGGCATAGAGCAGCAATAGGGGATACACACGATAAAGTCACCCCAAGACACAGGGACAGAGAATTCAGTGGAAAGACTCCGAGAATTCTGCTCCCAGAGATCATTCATTCCTGCTCACACTGACCCTTGTAGAAAGGGGACATCGTTCCAGGCAGCCCGTACTGAGCATGTGGCTCCTGAGTGGGGTTTGTTGTTTAGAAAACCTGCTCCGGCTTTTCCATTCTTTCCTTCCAAACAGGAAAACTTCTCCTGGGGCTGTGTGCAGGCAGAGCCCTGAGGAGAGCAGGTGGCACATGGTGCGCTGGGCTGGGACAGCCAGCTGCAGAGCTCAAGGGAAGAAGCCCAAAGTGTCACAATGGCTCCTTGCCTTCACATGCAACACCTGGGTCACAATGGTCTCCTTGATTCCATGAGGCCCCACTGTGTCACAATGGCTCCTTGGTTCCATCAGGTTCCGCAGTGTCACCATGGTCTCCTTTGATCCGCATTGTCATCATGGACAATTGGTTCCATGAGGCCCCGCAGTGTCACAATGGTCCCTTGCTTCCATAGCTTTTACGTTGTAACAATGGACTCCTTGCTTCTGTGAGCTAGCCTGCTTTTTGCAGAGGTGTCTTTGGTTCCAACAAGGCCCCGCTGTGTCTCAGTGCACCCTGGCTTCCATGTGGATCTGGAGTATCACAAAGGCTCCTTGGTTCCACCAGGTCCTGCTGTGTCACAATGGGTCCTGTGGTCCCTGAGGCCCTCCAAAACCATCGTGGAGGCTTGCTTCCATGAGGTTCCATTATGTGCCAGTGGTCATCTTGGTTCCAGGAGTTTCCTTAGTGTCACAATGCCCTCCATGCTTCCATTAGGCCCTGCTTTGCCACAATGGTCCCCTTGTTTCCATGAGGCCCCGCTGTGTCACAATGGACCTATGGTTCCGTGATGTTGCGTGGTGTCACCGTGCTCTTCTTGAATCCGCCGTGTAACCATGGACCATTGGTTCCATGCAGCCGTGTCACAATGGGCTCCTTGATTCCATGATTCCCCACGGTGTCACAATGGAGCCTTGTTTCTAGGAGGTTCTGTACTGTCACAATTGCCTCCTTGATGCCATCAGCCCCTGCAGTGTCACAATGGCTCCTTGGTTCCATGAGGAACACAATAGCTTGGCATAAGCATTGAGCAACAGCTGCTGAACACACCTGGCAACATCTGCTTGCATCAAAAGAGGGCTTCAAGCTGACAATGGCACCAGCAGCTTCCATCTGCAACAGAGACCCAGGAAAGGACAGGCTGTGCCGGTTTGGACAAATGTGGAGGAAAATATCCTCTGATAGAAGGCAGGTTACACCCAGCCCTCCCCCACCAGGTTTTTGGAAAAAAGAACTTTCCTGGGAAGAAAGTGAAAGAGATAAAAACTATTTTTTTAACAAACACACAGGAAAAGGATAACAATGCTAAATATTAAAAGCTCTCGCTGTGCAGAGAAAGCTGGGATAATTTGAGAGTCCTTCTGTGTTTCGGTGGGGTCTCCTGAAACATCCATAGACAGCGAGGCCCGTGCAAAGAAACAGGGAGCGATTCTTGAGAGAAGTTTCAGAGCTCTTTCTTCTCCAGCCACACGGGCGGGGCACTGCCAAAGAACTGAGCAATCACAGCACAACCAGGGCCCTCCTCGCACAGGGCAACACAAAATAAGCAGTGCTGAACAGGATTAGGGCACATGTGAGCAGGGAGCAGGGAGACCCCCCGTGCCCAGGCCATGCCTCTACCCCAGGGTCCCCTCTCCCATGACCTCATGGCAGGGGGGAGGAACCCCAACACTTCCGTAGGTGTAGTCTCTCTCCTCCTCCTTGCAGCTGGCTCATGGGCCCACATTCAGGGCCCCCACCTCGGGAGAAAATTCTCCCAATGTGGTCTGATGTTGAAAGAGTCAAGAAGAGAAGAAGGGGAAAAAACCCCCAAAGTCCCAGGAAAACAAAGTTCAACTCTCCATCTCCCCCCAGAGAAAAGGAGCTGAAAACTGGCTAAAAAGAAACACAGTTGCTTCCTCTGCTCTTGCTGCAAGCAGGATGCAGAGGAGTGTGTATGTGTGTCCTTGAACAAACGCTCTGAGAAGTTTGTCCGGTTTTTTTTCCTCTCCCCCCTCTAAGGCTCAGTTGAAAGGCACAGAAATGCACAAAGTTCACTTCTGGGCATAGAGCAGCAATAGGGGATACACACGATAAAGTCACCCCAAGACACAGGGACAGAGAATTCAGTGGAAAGACTCCGAGAATTCTGCTCCCAGAGATCATTCATTCCTGCTCACACTGACCCTTGTAGAAAGGGGACATCGTTCCAGGCAGCCTGTACTGAGCATGTGGCTCCTGAGTGGGGTTTGTTGTTTAGGAAACCTGCTCCGGCTTTTCCATTCTTTCCTTGCAAACAGGAAAACTTCTCCTGGGGCTGTGTGCAGGCAGAGCCCTGAGGAGAGCAGGTGGCACATGGTGCGCTGGGCTGGGACAGCCAGCTGCAGAGCTCAAGGGAAGAAGCCCAAAGTGTCACAATGGCTCCTTGCCTTCACATGCAACACCTGGGTCACAATGGTCTCCTTGATTCCATGAGGCCCCACTGTGTCACAATGGCTCCTTGGTTCCATCAGGTTCCGCAGTGTCACCATGGTCTCCTTTGATCCGCATTGTCATCATGGACAATTGGTTCCATGAGGCCCCGCAGTGTCACAATGGTCCCTTGCTTCCATAGCTTTTACGTTGTAACAATGGACTCCTTGCTTCTGTGAGCTAGCCTGCTTTTTGCAGAGGTGTCTTTGGTTCCAACAAGGCCCCGCTGTGTCTCAGTGCACCCTGGCTTCCATGTGGATCTGGAGTATCACAAAGGCTCCTTGGTTCCACCAGGTCCTGCTGTGTCACAATGGGTCCTGTGGTCCCTGAGGCCCTCCAAAACCATCGTGGAGGCTTGCTTCCATGAGGTTCCATTATGTGCCAGTGGTCATCTTGGTTCCAGGAGTTTCCTTAGTGTCACAATGCCCTCCATGCTTCCATTAGGCCCTGCTTTGCCACAATGGTCCCCTTGTTTCCATGAGGCCCCGCTGTGTCACAATGGACCTATGGTTCCGTGATGTTGCGTGGTGTCACCGTGCTCTTCTTGAATCCGCCGTGTAACCATGGACCATTGGTTCCATGCAGCCGTGTCACAATGGGCTCCTTGATTCCATGATTCCCCACGGTGTCACAATGGAGCCTTGTTTCTAGGAGGTTCTGTACTGTCACAATTGCCTCCTTGATGCCATCAGCCCCTGCAGTGTCACAATGGCTCCTTGGTTCCATGAGGAACACAATAGCTTGGCATAAGCATTGAGCAACAGCTGCTGAACACACCTGGCAACATCTGCTTGCATCAAAAGAGGGCTTCAAGCTGACAATGGCACCAGCAGCTTCCATCTGCAACAGAGACCCAGGAAAGGACAGGCTGTGCCGGTTTGGACAAATGTGGAGGAAAATATCCTCTGATAGAAGGCAGGTTACACCCAGCCCTCCCCCACCAGGTTTTTGGAAAAAAGAACTTTCCTGGGAAGAAAGTGAAAGAGATAAAAACTATTTTTTTAACAAACACACAGGAAAAGGATAACAATGCTAAATATTAAAAGCTCTCGCTGTGCAGAGAAAGCTGGGATAATTTGAGAGTCCTTCTGTGTTTCGGTGGGGTCTCCTGAAACATCCATAGACAGCGAGGCCCGTGCAAAGAAACAGGGAGCGATTCTTGAGAGAAGTTTCAGAGCTCTTTCTTCTCCAGCCACATGGGCGGGGCACTGCCAAAGAACTGAGCAATCACAGCACAACCAGGGCCCTCCTCGCACAGGGCAACACAAAATAAGCAGTGCTGAACAGGATTAGGGCACATGTGAGCAGGGAGCAGGGAGACCCCCGTGCCCAGGCCATGCCTCTACCCAGGGGTCCCCTCTCCCATGACCTCATGGCAGGGGGGAGGAACCCCAACACTTCCGGAGGTGTAGTCTCTCTCCTCCTCCTTGCAGCTGGCTCATGGGCCCACATTCAGGGCCCCCACCTCGGGAGAAAATTCTCCCAATGTGCTCTGATGTTGAAAGAGTCAAGAAGAGAAGAAGGGGAAAAAACCCCCAAAGTCCCAGGAAAACAAAGTTCAACTCTCCATCTCCCCCCAGAGAAAAGGAGCTGAAAACTGGCTAAAAAGAAACAAAGTTGCTTCCTCTGCTCTTGCTGCAAGCAGGATGCAGAGGAGTGTGTATGTGTGTCCTTGAACAAACGCTCTGAGAAGTTTGTCCGGTTTTTTTTCCTCTCCCCCCTCTAAGGCTCAGTTGAAAGGCACAGAAATGCACAAAGTTCACTTCTGGGCATAGAGCAGCAATAGGGGATACACATGATAAAGTCACCCCAAGACACAGGGACAGAGAATTCAGTGGAAAGACTCCGAGAATTCTGCTCCCAGAGATCATTCATTCCTGCTCACACTGACCCTTGTAGAAAGGGGACATCGTTCCAGGCAGCCCGTACTGAGCATGTGGCTCCTGAGTGGGGTTTGTTGTTTAGGAAACCTGCTCCGGCTTTTCCATTCTTTCCTTGCAAACAGGAAAACTTCTCCTGGGGCTGTGTGCAGGCAGAGCCCTGAGGAGAGCAGGTGGCACATGGTGCGCTGGGCTGGGACAGCCAGCTGCAGAGCTCAAGGGAAGAAGCCCAAAGGGTCACAATGGCTCCTTGCCTTCACATGCAACACCTGGGTCACAATGGTCTCCTTGATTCCATGAGGCCCCACTGTGTCACAATGGCTCCTTGGTTCCATCAGGTTCCGCAGTGTCACCATGGTCTCCTTTGATCCGCACTGTCATCATGGACAATTGGTTCCATGAGGCCCCGCAGTGTCACAATGGTCCCTTGCTTCCATAGGTTTGATGTTGTAACAAAGGACTCCTTGCTTCTATGAGCTAGCCTGCTTTTTGCAGAGGTGTCTTTGGTTCCAACAAGGCCCCGCTGTGTCTCAGTGCACCCTGGCTTCCATGTGGATCTGGAGTATCACAAAGGCTCCTTGGTTCCACCAGGTCCTGCTGTGTCACAATGGGTCCTGTGGTCCCTGAGGCCCTCCAAAACCATCGTGGAGGCTTGCTTCCATGAGGTTCCATTATGTGCCAGTGGTCATCTTGGTTCCAGGAGTTTCCTTAGTGTCACAATGCTCTCCATGCTTCCATTAGGCCCTGCTTTGCCACAATGGTCCCCTTGTTTCCATGAGGCCCCGCTGTGTCACAATGGACCTATGGTTCCGTGATGTTGCGTGGTGTCACCGTGCTCTTCTTGAATCCGCCGTGTAACCATGGACCATTGGTTCCATGCAGCCGTGTCACAATGGGCTCCTTGATTCCATGATTCCCCACGGTGTCACAATGGAGCCTTGTTTCTAGGAGGTTCTGTACTGTCACAATTGCCTCCTTGATGCCATCAGCCCCTGCAGTGTCACAATGGCTCCTTGGTTCCATGAGGAACACAATAGCTTGGCATAAGCATTGAGCAACAGCTGCTGAACACACCTGGCAACATCTGCTTGCATCAAAAGAGGGCTTCAAGCTGACAATGGCACCAGCAGCTTCCATCTGCAACAGAGACCCAGGAAAGGACAGGCTGTGCCGGTTTGGACAAATGTGGAGGAAAATATCCTCTGATAGAAGGCAGGTTACACCCAGCCCTCCCCCACCAGGTTTTTGGAAAAAAGAACTTTCCTGGGAAGAAAGTGAAAGAGATAAAAACTATTTTTTTAACAAACACACAGGAAAAGGATAACAATGCTAAATATTAAAAGCTCTCGCTGTGCAGAGAAAGCTGGGATAATTTGAGAGTCCTTCTGTGTTTCGGTGGGGTCTCCTGAAACATCCATAGACAGCGAGGCCCGTGCAAAGAAACAGGGAGCGATTCTTGAGAGAAGTTTCAGAGCTCTTTCTTCTCCAGCCACACGGGCGGGGCACTGCCAAAGAACTGAGCAATCAAGGGACAACCAGGGCCCTCCTCACACAGGGCAACACAAAATAAGCAGTGCTGAACAGGGTTAGGGCACATGTTAGCAGGGAGACCCCCCGTGCCCAGGCCATGCCTCTACCCCAGGGTCCCCTCTCCCATGACCTCATGGCAGGAGGAGGAACCCCAACACTTCCGGAGGTGTAGTCTCTCTCCTCCTCCTTGCAGCTGGCTCATGGGCCCACATTCAGGGCCCCCACCTCGGGAGAAAATTCTCCCAATGTGCTCTGATGTTGAAAGAGTCAAGAAGAGAAGAAGGGAAAAAAACCCCCAAAGTCCCAGGAAAACAAAGTTCAACTCTCCATCTCCCCCCAGAGAAAAGGAGCTGAAAACTGGCTAAAAAGAAACAAAGTTGCTTCCTCTGCTCTTGCTGCAAGCAGGATGCAGAGGAGTGTGTATGTGTGTCCTTGAACAAACGCTCTGAGAAGTTTGTCCGGTTTTTTTTCCTCTCCCCCCTCTCAGGCTCAGTTGAAAGGCACAGAAATGCACAAAGTTCACTTCTGGGCATAGAGCAGCAATAGGGGATACACATGATAAAGTCACCCCAAGACACAGGGACAGAGAATTCAGTGGAAAGACTCCGAGAATTCTGCTCCCAGAGATCATTCATTCCTGCTCACACTGACCCTTGTAGAAAGGGGACATCGTTCCAGGCAGCCTGTACTGAGCATGTGGCTCCTGAGTGGGGTTTGTTGTTTAGGAAACCTGCTCCGGCTTTTCCATTCTTTCCTTGCAAACAGGAAAACTTCTCCTGGGGCTGTGTGCAGGCAGAGCCCTGAGGAGAGCAGGTGGCACATGGTGCGCTGGGCTGGGACAGCCAGCTGCAGAGCTCAAGGGAAGAAGCCCAAAGTGTCACAATGGCTCCTTGCCTTCACATGCAACACCTGGGTCACAATGGTCTCCTTGATTCCATGAGGCCCCACTGTGTCACAATGGCTCCTTGGTTCCATCAGGTTCCGCAGTGTCACCATGGTCTCCTTTGATCCGCATTGTCATCATGGACAATTGGTTCCATGAGGCCCCGCAGTGTCACAATGGTCCCTTGCTTCCATAGCTTTTACGTTGTAACAATGGACTCCTTGCTTCTGTGAGCTAGCCTGCTTTTTGCAGAGGTGTCTTTGGTTCCAACAAGGCCCCGCTGTGTCTCAGTGCACCCTGGCTTCCATGTGGATCTGGAGTATCACAAAGGCTCCTTGGTTCCACCAGGTCCTGCTGTGTCACAATGGGTCCTGTGGTCCCTGAGGCCCTCCAAAACCATCGTGGAGGCTTGCTTCCATGAGGTTCCATTATGTGCCAGTGGTCATCTTGGTTCCAGGAGTTTCCTTAGTGTCACAATGCTCTCCATGCTTCCATTAGGCCCTGCTTTGCCACAATGGTCCCCTTGTTTCCATGAGGCCCCGCTGTGTCACAATGGACCTATGGTTCCGTGATGTTGCGTGGTGTCACCGTGCTCTTCTTGAATCCGCCGTGTAACCATGGACCATTGGTTCCATGCAGCCGTGTCACAATGGGCTCCTTGATTCCATGATTCCCCACGGTGTCACAATGGAGCCTTGTTTCTAGGAGGTTCTGTACTGTCACAATTGCCTCCTTGATGCCATCAGCCCCTGCAGTGTCACAATGGCTCCTTGGTTCCATGAGGAACACAATAGCTTGGCATAAGCATTGAGCAACAGCTGCTGAACACACCTGGCAACATCTGCTTGCATCAAAAGAGGGCTTCAAGCTGACAATGGCACCAGCAGCTTCCATCTGCAACAGAGACCCAGGAAAGGACAGGCTGTGCCGGTTTGGACAAATGTGGAGGAAAATATCCTCTGATAGAAGGCAGGTTACACCCAGCCCTCCCCCACCAGGTTTTTGGAAAAAAGAGCTTTCCTGGGAAGAAAGTGAAAGAGATAAAAACTATTTTTTTAACAAACACACAGGAAAAGGATAGCAATGCTAAATATTAAAAGCTCTCGCTGTGCAGAGAAAGCTGGGATAATTTGAGAGTCCTTCCGTGTTTCGGTGGGGTCTCCTGAAACATCCATAGACAGCGAGGCCCGTGCAAAGAAACAGGGAGCCATTCTTGAGAGAAGTTTCAGAGCTCTTTCTTCTCCAGCCACATGGGCGGGGCACTGCCAAAGAACTGAGCAATCACAGCACAACCAGGGCCCTCCTCACACAGGGCAACACAAAATAAGCAGTGCTGAACAGGATTAGGGCACATGTGAGCAGGGAGCAGGGAGACCCCCGTGCCCAGGCCATGCCTCTACCCCAGGGTCCCCTCTCCCATGACCTCATGGCAGGGGGGAGGAACCCCAACACTTCCGGAGGTGCAGTCTCTCTCCTCCTCCTTGCAGCTGGCTCATGGGCCCACATTCAGGGCCCCCACCTCGGGAGAAAATTCTCCCAATGTGGTCTGATGTTGAAAGAGTCAAGAAGAGAAGAAGGGGAAAAAACCCCCAAAGTCCCAGGAAAACAAAGTTCAACTCTCCATCTCCCCCCAGAGAAAAGGAGCTGAAAACTGGCTAAAAAGAAACAAAGTTGCTTCCTCTGCTCTTGCTGCAAGCAGGATGCAGAGGAGTGTGTATGTGTGTCCTTGAACAAACGCTCTGAGAAGTTTGTCCGGTTTTTTTTCCTCTCCCCCCTCTCAGGCTCAGTTGAAAGGCACAGAAATGCACAAAGTTCACTTCTGGGCATAGAGCAGCAATAGGGGATACACACGATAAAGTCACCCCAAGACACAGGGACAGAGAATTCAGTGGAAAGACTCCGAGAATTCTGCTCCCAGAGATCATTCATTCCTGCTCACACTGACCCTTGTAGAAAGGGGACATCGTTCCAGGCAGCCTGTACTGAGCATGTGGCTCCTGAGTGGGGTTTGTTGTTTAGGAAACCTGCTCCGGCTTTTCCATTCTTTCCTTGCAAACAGGAAAACTTCTCCTGGGGCTGTGTGCAGGCAGAGCCCTGAGGAGAGCAGGTGGCACATGGTGCGCTGGGCTGGGACAGCCAGCTGCAGAGCTCAAGGGAAGAAGCCCAAAGTGTCACAATGGCTCCTTGCCTTCACATGCAACACCTGGGTCACAATGGTCTCCTTGATTCCATGAGGCCCCACTGTGTCACAATGGCTCCTTGGTTCCATCAGGTTCCGCAGTGTCACCATGGTCTCCTTTGATCCGCATTGTCATCATGGACAATTGGTTCCATGAGGCCCCGCAGTGTCACAATGGTCCCTTGCTTCCATAGCTTTTACGTTGTAACAATGGACTCCTTGCTTCTGTGAGCTAGCCTGCTTTTTGCAGAGGTGTCTTTGGTTCCAACAAGTCCCCGCTGTGTCTCAGTGCACCCTGGCTTCCATGTGGATCTGGAGTATCACAAAGGCTCCTTGGTTCCACCAGGTCCTGCTGTGTCACAATGGGTCCTGTGGTCCCTGAGGCCCTCCAAAACCATCGTGGAGGCTTGCTTCCATGAGGTTCCATTATGTGCCAGTGGTCATCTTGGTTCCAGGAGTTTCCTTAGTGTCACAATGCTCTCCATGCTTCCATTAGGCCCTGCTTTGCCACAATGGTCCCCTTGTTTCCATGAGGCCCCGCTGTGTCACAATGGACCTATGGTTCCGTGATGTTGCGTGGTGTCACCGTGCTCTTCTTGAATCCGCCGTGTAACCATGGACCATTGGTTCCATGCAGCCGTGTCACAATGGGCTCCTTGATTCCATGATTCCCCACGGTGTCACAATGGAGCCTTGTTTCTAGGAGGTTCTGTACTGTCACAATTGCCTCCTTGATGCCATCAGCCCCTGCAGTGTCACAATGGCTCCTTGGTTCCATGAGGAACACAATAGCTTGGCATAAGCATTGAGCAACAGCTGCTGAACACACCTGGCAACATCTGCTTGCATCAAAAGAGGGCTTCAAGCTGACAATGGCACCAGCAGCTTCCATCTGCAACAGAGACCCAGGAAAGGACAGGCTGTGCCGGTTTGGACAAATGTGGAGGAAAATATCCTCTGATAGAAGGCAGGTTACACCCAGCCCTCCCCCACCAGGTTTTTGGAAAAAAGAACTTTCCTGGGAAGAAAGTGAAAGAGATAAAAACTATTTTTTTAACAAACACACAGGAAAAGGATAGCAATGCTAAATATTAAAAGCTCTCGCTGTGCAGAGAAAGCTGGGATAATTTGAGAGTCCTTCCGTGTTTCGGTGGGGTCTCCTGAAACATCCATAGACAGCGAGGCCCGTGCAAAGAAACAGGGAGCCATTCTTGAGAGAAGTTTCAGAGCTCTTTCTTCTCCAGCCACATGGGCGGGGCACTGCCAAAGAACTGAGCAATCACAGCACAACCAGGGCCCTCCTCGCACAGGGCAACACAAAATAAGCAGTGCTGAACAGGATTAGGGCACATGTGAGCAGGGAGCAGGGAGACCCCCGTGCCCAGGCCATGCCTCTACCCCAGGGTCCCCTCTCCCATGACCTCATGGCAGGGGGGAGGAACCCCAACACTTCCGGAGGTGCAGTCTCTCTCCTCCTCCTTGCAGCTGGCTCATGGGCCCACATTCAGGGCCCCCACCTCGGGAGAAAATTCTCCCAATGTGGTCTGATGTTGAAAGAGTCAAGAAGAGAAGAAGGGGAAAAAACCCCCAAAGTCCCAGGAAAACAAAGTTCAACTCTCCATCTCCCCCCAGAGAAAAGGAGCTGAAAACTGGCTAAAAAGAAACAAAGTTGCTTCCTCTGCTCTTGCTGCAAGCAGGATGCAGAGGAGTGTGTATGTGTGTCCTTGAACAAACGCTCTGAGAAGTTTGTCCGGTTTTTTTTCCTCTCCCCCCTCTCAGGCTCAGTTGAAAGGCACAGAAATGCACAAAGTTCACTTCTGGGCATAGAGCAGCAATAGGGGATACACACGATAAAGTCACCCCAAGACACAGGGACAGAGAATTCAGTGGAAAGACTCCGAGAATTCTGCTCCCAGAGATCATTCATTCCTGCTCACACTGACCCTTGTAGAAAGGGGACATCGTTCCAGGCAGCCTGTACTGAGCATGTGGCTCCTGAGTGGGGTTTGTTGTTTAGGAAACCTGCTCCGGCTTTTCCATTCTTTCCTTGCAAACAGGAAAACTTCTCCTGGGGCTGTGTGCAGGCAGAGCCCTGAGGAGAGCAGGTGGCACATGGTGCGCTGGGCTGGGACAGCCAGCTGCAGAGCTCAAGGGAAGAAGCCCAAAGTGTCACAATGGCTCCTTGCCTTCACATGCAACACCTGGGTCACAATGGTCTCCTTGATTCCATGAGGCCCCACTGTGTCACAATGGCTCCTTGGTTCCATCAGGTTCCGCAGTGTCACCATGGTCTCCTTTGATCCGCATTGTCATCATGGACAATTGGTTCCATGAGGCCCCGCAGTGTCACAATGGTCCCTTGCTTCCATAGCTTTTACGTTGTAACAATGGACTCCTTGCTTCTGTGAGCTAGCCTGCTTTTTGCAGAGGTGTCTTTGGTTCCAACAAGGCCCCGCTGTGTCTCAGTGCACCCTGGCTTCCATGTGGATCTGGAGTATCACAAAGGCTCCTTGGTTCCACCAGGTCCTGCTGTGTCACAATGGGTCCTGTGGTCCCTGAGGCCCTCCAAAACCATCGTGGAGGCTTGCTTCCATGAGGTTCCATTATGTGCCAGTGGTCATCTTGGTTCCAGGAGTTTCCTTAGTGTCACAATGCTCTCCATGCTTCCATTAGGCCCTGCTTTGCCACAATGGTCCCCTTGTTTCCATGAGGCCCCGCTGTGTCACAATGGACCTATGGTTCCGTGATGTTGCGTGGTGTCACCGTGCTCTTCTTGAATCCGCCGTGTAACCATGGACCATTGGTTCCATGCAGCCGTGTCACAATGGGCTCCTTGATTCCATGATTCCCCACGGTGTCACAATGGAGCCTTGTTTCTAGGAGGTTCTGTACTGTCACAATTGCCTCCTTGATGCCATCAGCCCCTGCAGTGTCACAATGGCTCCTTGGTTCCATGAGGAACACAATAGCTTGGCATAAGCATTGAGCAACAGCTGCTGAACACACCTGGCAACATCTGCTTGCATCAAAAGAGGGCTTCAAGCTGACAATGGCACCAGCAGCTTCCATCTGCAACAGAGACCCAGGAAAGGACAGGCTGTGCCGGTTTGGACAAATGTGGAGGAAAATATCCTCTGATAGAAGGCAGGTTACACCCAGCCCTCCCCCACCAGGTTTTTGGAAAAAAGAACTTTCCTGGGAAGAAAGTGAAAGAGATAAAAACTATTTTTTTAACAAACACACAGGAAAAGGATAGCAATGCTAAATATTAAAAGCTCTCGCTGTGCAGAGAAAGCTGGGATAATTTGAGAGTCCTTCCGTGTTTCGGTGGGGTCTCCTGAAACATCCATAGACAGCGAGGCCCGTGCAAAGAAACAGGGAGCGATTCTTGAGAGAAGTTTCAGAGCTCTTTCTTCTCCAGCCACATGGGCGGGGCACTGCCAAAGAACTGAGCAATCACAGCACAACCAGGGCCCTCCTCACACAGGGCAACACAAAATAAGCAGTGCTGAACAGGATTAGGGCACATGTGAGCAGGGAGCAGGGAGACCCCCGTGCCCAGGCCATGCCTCTACCCCAGGGTCCCCTCTCCCATGACCTCATGGCAGGGGGGAGGAACCCCAACACTTCCGGAGGTGTAGTCTCTCTCCTCCTCCTTGCAGCTGGCTCATGGGCCCACATTCAGGGCCCCCACCTCGGGAGAAAATTCTCCCAATGTGCTCTGATGTTGAAAGAGTCAAGAAGAGAAGAAGGGGAAAAAACCCCCAAAGTCCCAGGAAAACAAAGTTCAACTCTCCATCTCCCCCCAGAGAAAAGGAGCTGAAAACTGGCTAAAAAGAAACAAAGTTGCTTCCTCTGCTCTTGCTGCAAGCAGGATGCAGAGGAGTGTGTATGTGTGTCCTTGAACAAACGCTCTGAGAAGTTTGTCCGGTTTTTTTTCCTCTCCCCCCTCTCAGGCTCAGTTGAAAGGCACAGAAATGCACAAAGTTCACTTCTGGGCATAGAGCAGCAATAGGGGATACACACGATAAAGTCACCCCAAGACACAGGGACAGAGAATTCAGTGGAAAGACTCCGAGAATTCTGCTCCCAGAGATCATTCATTCCTGCTCACACTGACCCTTGTAGAAAGGGGACATCGTTCCAGGCAGCCTGTACTGAGCATGTGGCTCCTGAGTGGGGTTTGTTGTTTAGGAAACCTGCTCCGGCTTTTCCATTCTTTCCTTGCAAACAGGAAAACTTCTCCTGGGGCTGTGTGCAGGCAGAGCCCTGAGGAGAGCAGGTGGCACATGGTGCGCTGGGCTGGGACAGCCAGCTGCAGAGCTCAAGGGAAGAAGCCCAAAGTGTCACAATGGCTCCTTGCCTTCACATGCAACACCTGGGTCACAATGGTCTCCTTGATTCCATGAGGCCCCACTGTGTCACAGTGGCTCCTTGGTTCCATCAGGTTCCGCAGTGTCACCATGGTCTCCTTTGATCCGCATTGTCATCATGGACAATTGGTTCCATGAGGCCCCGCAGTGTCACAATGGTCCCTTGCTTCCATAGCTTTTACGTTGTAACAATGGACTCCTTGCTTCTGTGAGCTAGCCTGCTTTTTGCAGAGGTGTCTTTGGTTCCAACAAGGCCCCGCTGTGTCTCAGTGCACCCTGGCTTCCATGTGGATGTGGAGTATCACAAAGGCTCCTTGGTTCCACCAGGTCCTGCTGTGTCACAATGGGTCCTGTGGTCCCTGAGGCCCTCCAAAGTCATCATGGAGGCTTGCTTCCATGAGGTTCCATTATGTGCCAGTGGTCATCTTGGTTCCAGGAGTTTCCTTAGTGTCACAATGCTCTCCATGCTTCCATGATTCCCCACATTGTCCCAATGCTCTCCATGCTTCCATTAGGCCCTGCTTTGCCACAATGGTCCCCTTGTTTCCATGAGGCCCCGCTGTGTCACAATGGACGCATGGTTCCGTGATGTTGCGTGGTGTCACCGTGCTCTTCTTTAATCTGCAGTGGAAGAATGGACCATTGGTTCCGTGCGGCCTGGCCGTGTCACAATGGGCTCCTTGATTCCATGATTCCCCACGGTGTCACAATGGAGCCTTGTTTCTAGGAGGTTCTGTACTGTCACAATTGCCTCCTTGATGCCATCAGCCCCTGCAGTGTCACAATGGCTCCTTGGTTCCATGAGGAACACAATAGCTTGGCATAAGCATTGAGCAACAGCTGCTGAACACACCTGGCAACATCTGCTTGCATCAAAAGAGGGCTTCAAGCTGACAATGGCACCAGCAGCTTCCATCTGCAACAGACACCTCGGGAAAGGACAGGCACAGAGAATTCAGTGGAAAGACTCCGAGAATTCTGCTCTCCGATGTCGTTCTGGCCCATGACACGGCTGCCATGGCTGTGAGGATGGCTCTGCTGCCGTTCCTGCCTTGGGGGAGGATGGTCTGCAGAGCGGGGCTGCCCTGGGCACTGTCAGAGGGACAGGGCAGGATGGCTCCTGCTGCCCGGGCCGGCTGCAGGCTCTGAAGCTGGGCAGCAGCCAGGGGTGCTCAGGGCTGTCCTGCAGAGCAGCTCCTGCAGCCCTGAGGGCTCTTTGCCAGGCCAGGGCATCTGCCACCTGCCAGGGGCAGCTCTCAGCCTGCCTTGGAGCTCCCCATGGGCTGTGGGGAGGAGTTGGAGGTGGAAGGAGCGACCCCCCTCAGGGCAGACTCCTCCTGCTGGGGAGGTGGTGCTACATGGCCAGGGCTGCTCTCAGCTTTCTCTTCAAGGGAAGGGAAAGGGGCTCTCAGGTTTGTCTGTGTGACTGAGACTCCTGCACTGCCGCCCTGGGGATCAGCAGCTCTGCCTCAGATCTCCCTCAGGAAGTGCCTCCTCACACTCCTCTGCCTGCAGACAGCACCAGCAGCACCTTGGCTTGCAGCATCTCCCTTTGTCTGAGCTGCCCTTCAGGCCCTGCTGCCAGGGAGATGCCCCTGGGCAGTGCCCTGTGCTGGGAGGGCTCTGCAGGGCAGAGCTGAGCCCCCAGGGCTGGGCTGGGCTCTGGCAGCACTGGCAGGGACAAGCCTTGGACCCAGAGAAACAGCTGCCAGGAGGCACAACTGCAGGCAGCAGAGAGCCAGAGCAACCACAGCTGCACAGGGAAAGGGAGAAGGGTTTAGAGCAATGGTTTTGAAATTGGGGCCTTCAAAAAGTCACTTTATTTTTCAAGCCCATTTTAAGTACAATCACCAGGAAATAGAGGGAGGTGAAATGAGCAAAGGGCACCTGTGTGGGGACCAGCAGGTCCGACTGCACTGGGGCACAGGGAGCCCTGTTTTCCCTCAGGGCCCCCAGTGTTCCGGCTGAGAGCAACGCTGAGGATGAGGCAGCAGCACAAACCTGAGCTCAGAAATCAAAAAGCTTAGCCAAGTTCCCTCACAGGAGGAGAAGTGGTTTTGCGGGAATTCGTAAGAAAATAGAATAGAATCGATTCAGGGGAATCTGTCCCAGCTTGTCAATGCCTTCTTCCAAGAGTTCACAATGCCCAGAGGGAAGAAATGTCCAACAGCAGCTCCATCAGGCACTTCCTCCTGCTGCCATTGGCAGACACGCGGCAGCTGCAGCTCCTGCACTTCTGCCTCTTGCTGGGCATCTCCCTGGCTGCCCTCCTGGGCAACGGCCTCATCATCAGCGCCGGAGCCTGCGGCCAGCACCTGCACAGCCCCATGTTCTTCTTCCTGCTCAGCCTGGCCCTCAGCGACCTGGGCTCCATCTGCACCACTGTCCCCAAGGCCATGCACAATTCCCTCTGGGGCACCAGGCACATCTCCTACTCAGCATGTGCTGCTCAGGTGTTTTTCTGTTCTTCATCTCAGCAGAGTATTCCCTCCTCCTCATCATGTGCTACGACTGCTACGTGTCCATCTGCAGAGCCCTGCACTACGGGGCCCTCCTGGGCAGCAGAGCTTGTGCCCACATGGCAGCAGCTGCCTGGGCCAGTGCCTTTCTCTACGCTCTCATGCACACGGCCAATACATTTTCCCTGCCCCTGTGCCAGGGCAATGCCCTGGGCCAGTTCTTCTGGGAAATCCCACACATCCTCAAGCTCTCCTGCTCCAAATCCTACCTCAGGGAACTTGGGCTCATCGCTGTCAGTGCCTGTTTGGTATTTGGCTGTTTTGTGTTCATTGTTTTCTCCTATGTGCAGATCTTCAGGGCCGTGCTGAGGATCCCCTCTGAGCAGGGCCCGCACAAAGCCTTTTCCACGTGCCTCCCTCACCTGGCCGTGCTCTCTCTGTTCCTCAGCACTGCCATGTTTGCCCACCTGAAGCCCCCCTCCATCTCCTCCCCATCCCTGGATGTGGCCCTGTCAGTTCTGTACTCGGTGGTGCCTCCAGCCCTGAACCCCCTCATCTACAGCCTGAGGAACCAGGAGCTCAGGGATGCCCTGAGGAAAGTGATGACTGGATACTTTTCACAAGTTAAAATCTTTCTATTTCCTTCTGCTGTGCGAGGAAAATGATGACTAGGATGCTTCTCAGAAGCAATAAACTCTCTTTTCTGCTCCAGAACCTTCAGAATGTAACTCTTTACAATCTCGGCCTTTTTTTTCCTCTTTGTCCATATTTTCATTGGTGCTTTCTCTTATTCTTTTTCTGGTGTTATTCTGCTTTATATAAAGTACTGTAGTACTACTCCTAGCATTTCTACATGAACATCTACCTTTCTTTTGAAACACAAAGACTTTCAGGAGGCTTCTTCTCTGTGCATTTGAATAAGAGCAAGGGGCTGCCCTGACCTTTGTGTCCAAGGTTTGTTCCTCAGCCCTTCTCTGGCTCTGCAGGGCCTGTGGACTCTGGCCTGTGGGCAGAGCTGGAGGGAAGAGACTCTCAGCACAGCAGCACGGCCAGGGACAATGGCCCTGCCTCTTCCCACCTCTGCTCTTCCCAGCTCCACACTCCCTTTCCCAGCCCTTCTGAGGGTGCAAGGCTGGAGTGCTCGGGCAGCTCGGTCACTGTCCTGCTGCGTGTCCGTGCTGTGACCACAGGCAGGGACAGGCCACGGGCACTGCTGGGACACAGCCGGGCTCCAGCACAGCAGCTTGATCAGCAAAGGGCATCTCCTGAGGGCAGGGCAGGAAGGCTTCGCTCTCCTCCAGAGCTGCTGTCAGGAATGTGCCCCAGGAATGCCCTGGCAAAGCAAACCCCAGTGCCCAGGGGCAGGGGGGAGTGTGCAGGGGGGGCACGCAGCAGTGTCCTGGCACAGCCAGAGCTCCTGGGATGGACCTGAGGGAGCAGCAGAGCAGGGCCTGGGCTGGGCCTTTGTTCCGGGGACAGCCTGGGAAGGTGCCCAGGGCAAGTGTCCCACACCAGCCCCTGCCACCACCAATCCCAGCACTGGCCTCTGCCCTCACCTGCAGGAGGTTGTTTGTCCCTGCACGGAGGGACACCAAGTGCCCAGGCCAGCAGTCCGTGTTTGCTCTGTCCTGAGGAGCCTTCATCAGTGCATCGAGTGGGTGTGGGGAGATGAACCCGAGTGAGCACAAACACCATCAGCAGCACTCGGGGCTGGCACAATTCCAGGGGCACAAACAGTGCCCTGAGGCCACTTCACTCCCAGAGTAATGTCCTCTGGGAAACCACCTGAATTCTTTGCTGGGCTGTGCTGAGAACTGCATGGAGAGAAACGTCCAGGGCAGGGAGGCTCCAGGGAAAGTGCTCAGGACAGCCAAGGGCTGCACAGAGAGACACCGGAGTGGTGGGTCTGTGGGGAGAAATCACAGCTGCCTCCCTTCGGAATCGCCCCCAGGACCTGGACAGGCCTGTGCTGTGTTCTGAGAACTGACCTGGAACTGAGGGATGTGGAAAAGGCCTTTGGTGTCAGGGATGTTGGGAAGGCTGGGCAGGCACTGGCATTTGTCCCTCAGGGATTCCATGAGGGTCCTGCCAAGATGAGCTCTGCTCCTCCTTGAAGCCCTTCACGGGCACAGAGGGCTGAGAGACCTTTCCAGGACAGGCTCAGGCCAAGGAGCCCTTGAGTCTCTCAGCCCCACGTCAGTGCCTGCTGAAATTCAATCTCCCTCCCCATCCCGCAGCAGCCCCGCATTTCCCTCCTCCAGCCTTGGTCTCCAGCACAGCCACGGGGGCTCTTGGGGCTCTTGGCTTTTCCTGCAGCCACCGAGGCCGGCTGAGCTCTGCCTTCCCCACACTCAGCCCTGCCCAGCGCAGGCAATGCACAGAAATTCCCTGTCTGTCCCTGGCCTTGCTGCCAGCCCCGGCAGCGGCTCCGCGGCCCCTCTGTGCCCCGCTGCCCCAGCCATGGTGCCACAGCCCCTGTGCAGGCCCAGCCCAGGACAGGAGCGCTGCGGGTGGGAACGGCCCCTGGGCCGTGCTGCCCACAGCAGCCTTGGGGCTCTGCGCTGCTGAGCTTTTGACGGGGTACCCTTCCTTCCCGGAGCAGGGTGAGAGAGCAGAGGAGGCTGCTGTTCTGCTGAGCTCTTTATTTCATAGTCTCACAGCTTTCTTGAAGGCAGAGTTCGAAGGGGGTTACATGATAAAGGCAAGCAGTGACAGCAAACAGCAGGAAAACACAGCTTCTTCTTCATCTTCTATATGCTCTATATGCTCTATATATTCTGTATGCTCTATTGTCTATATGCTCTATATATTCTCTGTAGTCTATACTCTATATGCTCTATACTCTATATGCTCTATACTCTATATGCTCTATACTCTAGACTCTATATTTTTTCTTGCAGAAGTGTGGATTATATTTGTTAATTGACCAATAAGATTAACACACGATTCTAGTTTTCCTTTTCTTAACCTATCCTGGTCTAATTCTAACAGTCGTAAGCCTTACACCAGTGTTACACAGGTATTACACAGATTTGCAGATGCAGTTTCTATCAGCTCTTATTGTTTATGTGAACACTCCATCTAAAAAATGTGAACAGTGTCATTCTATCCATATTTTGTCTAAAGTAAAGAATTCTGTGAAAAGGTAACACTGCTGCAGTAAGAACTGTGTTTAAGGTCTCTGCTGCAGCTTTTCAATGTTTCAGGCACTCCGCATATATTTCTACTAAAGGTTAAAATATCTATATTTCTATTTCACTTTGGTGTGACTTCATGTATCTCAGCTTGTCCAAAGGTTTTAATTCAACCCCTGTGCTTTGGCTTCCCTCTGGGCCTGAGTCCAGAGGAGCTTTCACTCCAACAAAACAGAACACTACAAGAAAAGTAAATGGAGTGGGAACTCAAGAGAGATTGAATTTTCTCTGATTCAACTCAAGGATTAATGCCATAGACTTCTGAGTGGAAGAATAATTAATTCATTCTCCTTAAGACAATAAATCAAGAGAATAAATCAGACTTTTGTATCAGGTCTGAGGGAGTAGATTGCATCCAACACAAGTTTTTCCTGTAGGATTTTTATTTTATTTTTTATTTTCTCAGGAGGTTGTATCAAGGCAGAAGAATTAAATTCAAGGTATTTGTAGCAAAGAGGTCTCTGCGGAACTGATTTTCCCAAATAAACATATCCCTTACCCCATATTCCATGACGGTAAGATTTTTTAATTTTAGACTCTAGTATATTGTACTGTATGTGTATTCAGAATACTTTGCAACAGTTAAATTTGCTTAAATTTAACTTCAGACATTTACTTAATTTTAAGAATTCACCTAATTTCAGCCATCTTTTAAAAAAGTATTTTCACACTTTTTTTTTTTTTTTTGTCTGTTACCTTTTCTGTGAGGAGGATCATCATTTGGGTTTTCTCTTGGTGCCTCACTAATGCACTCTCAGAGCCATGCTCTGTGTTATTAATGTAGTAGTGGTCCGGGGTTCATGGATGGCTACTGCAGGAAACTTGATGGCCAGTAGTGAAAACAGCAAAAATAATGATGAGAGGAGCCACAGACGTTGTGATGTCTGAGAACTGTGAACTGCCAAAATCAAAAGGTCAGTACTCCTCTGGTTCAGAATGTCCTTCAGTTGGAGCTGGAACATACTTTGGGCTAAGAGCCTGAGCACAAAAGGCTGTAGCACCTATTTTGTTGAGCAGTTCCCTATTTCCCTACTCCATACTCCACTGCATTCCAGCATGTGATTTGCTGAGCTGTAGAATGTCCCTGAGTGGTATGATTGCCTGGAATGCTTGAAAATTTGGCTTCACATTCCTCAGTTTCTTTTCAGCATTTTCTCTGTTCCCCTCATTGCCTCACACCAGCCCCTGTTTTACTTCTAGATGGAGAACAAGGTTACAAAATACAACTTCTCTTCCTGTGTACTTTGAGGGGTTCTCACCTGTAATAATAAATGAAATAGTTTTCATTCCTTTTGATTCCTCCTGGTATGATGCAAAGAAAGGAAAGGTAGCTGGAACTATGGCTTTTTGGGGTGGCTGTTATACCAGAGCCCTGGATCTGTATTAGGGATATTCGTGTTGTCCAGACTGTCTCAGCAGAAAGAGGGAGGAGTGGAATGTTAATGTCAGGAGCTCATCCCTGTCCGTGATTTATTAAAAGAAGCCTAGCTTCATGTCTTTGGCCCTGAATTAAATACCTGCAGTTTGGCTGCATGAGTGTGTATCAATGTATCCCACTTCTGTGCAATGTCTGAAGGCCAGGGAACTGCCTTTGTTACCTCTCCTACTGGCACTGCTACAGGAGAAGGAAAGAAATCCAACTAATTTTTAATCAGCTAACGTGTCCCTTTTGGATACAGAATTCACTGAGAGCCATAAATACAGTGCATGGCTTCAATAAAGCATAAATGTGAATTTTAAACCACACCTGGAGCTGATGTTGCTTGGACTGAATGTGTGCACAGCCCAGTGTTTCTCCTCATCATCCCTATCATGAATTTCTGCCATTTTTCCTCTTCGTTCCTGTCTGAACAAAAGCAGACTTTGTGCCACTGAGTTGAGAACATCCTTCTCAGGCTTCAGGAAACTGCCCCATCTCTTTGTTCACCATCTCGAGTGCTTTTCTCACTCCGAGAGGATGGTAACACCACAGGGACTCGTGTACTGACTGTGAGCAGCAAGCTTTGGCCCTGGTGAAACTGAAGGACCATAAGGCAAGGCAGGAATTTGTTAAGAAGTTCTCACTAATCCCTGGATTTGAGGGAATGATGGAATAAACAGCAAACCTTTTGCTTCAGGCACTGGAGCAGATGATTTTTCTAACAAATAATATTGTTTTGAGTGTTACTGAGCTCATTCACGTTGTGAGGGACTTTTTCTTTAAAGAACCATTGATTTCTTTGTACCTGAATAGCACAGCTTTTGAACAGCTGGGTGCTTTTGTGTTCCTTCTCCCGTTTATGATGTCAGTGTGCCTTTTACTGCATATCCAAGGACAGCTTTTAATTTTTCTCATTTTTAGCTTCACTTCCTAGTTTTTACAGTTAAGTGCATTTTTTATGTTGTAGGTCACCTGTCACATTTCCCTCGGGCAGTATCTGTACACTGCAAGTAATTCAGCCTCTCTCTTTCTGTTTCATCTCATGCTAATGGCTGGGAGATGTTATCTGGGCTAGCCAGGCTAAGGAGCCTCCTGTTCTTGCCTGATTTTCTTTAGCTGAGAATCCTCTGGCTATCTCACTGCTCCTTGGAGTATCATGTTGCTCTGGGTTCTGCAGATAGTTATCTGAGGTGTGAACTGGCCAGATGAATTGCTGCCCTTTGTAAATGGCTCTGTTTAAATTTCTGTGCTATCTTGGACACCGCTTAAGGTGTTGGGTCCTTCTTGCTTCAGGTGCTGTAAATGGGAAGATGAGAAATTCCTTCCCATCACTGATGAAAGTCCTGGCCAATCTCCGTATCAGGGGAGATCTGTAATGTGATGAATTTCCTTTGCTGCAGTATCTGTGCCACGCTTTTCTCCCTTGTGTTTGATTGTTTATAACATACACAGATATATGTTTTACTTAGGGAAAATTTGGGAGCATGGGGTGTTCATACCTACTTGATAACATATTTTCAGTAGATATAACACATGAATGGAAAAAGGGAAGTGCAGCACAATGAGTGTGTTTTGGGTATCTCCTGCAGATGTTGAATCTGTCCACAAGAAGAGATTTTAAAGAAAGTTTTATTAATGAACATTGCATCATTACTTTTTTTATGCTTGCAGCTGCTAAGAGGGAAGGAAAGTCCCACGTCTCTCTTACACTTGTTGAAACACAGCATGATTTGTTGGTGTGTATAAATTTAAGCTAGCTATTTCTCATTTGACTTCATTTTGCTTTGGGCCAAGGTCCTCTGGAGTAACTGAAACAAAAGTAAAATGTCTGTTCTGATGTAATGATTGAATAAAATGCAAAAGGATAGCAAGTCAAATTAGATCCCCTTGCTGCTCATTGCCAGGAAGAGCTGGTTCACTAAACCAAAGCAGGATGGAAGTGATGAGCAATGTGCTTGCTTAAAGGATTCCTCTCTTGAGAGGGTGATGGTGTCACCTGGATCCTTGCAATCATCATCTGCTGCTTGCTGACAGCCTCTGAGGAACAAGCCTCAGTGTCATCTGACCTGTCTGTGACCCATCGGCCTCGGGAAACAGCTGCTTTCTCTCATGCTGCGCTGGTTTGGAAAGGAAGGAAGAGGCAGGAAATTTGTTGACTTTCACCTGTGTGAGTGCCTTGGTGGGAACAAGATTGTGTCTTTTTAGGTAAGAAAGCATGTCTCCCTCTCTTAAAAAGCCTGGTGCTTGTTATCTTTGCTAAGCAATTGCAAAGAACCAATGAAATAGAGAGAGTGTTGTGGTGGATATTAACTTTTAATGATCTTACAGAACAGAGCCTCTCATAATTGGAATTCCTTAGCTCTACATAGGTATTGAAAATAAGAATGTAGTGAAGTTGCTATATACGCTAGCAGATGATTTCCAAACACTTCAACCCAAAGGATTTAAAATTTATTATGCTAAGAAATTGCTTGGGACGTGCAACTCTTAGACAGTAACATTCCATGCTAAATAGACATCATCTGGTTATGTTGAAATGTAAAGACTCAACTGGGGTCTTGCTGAAAGCAGTGGTAGAAGTACTGTTGGCTTCGCTAAATGCAGACCTGGGCCAGTGGGAACGATCCTGGTGCTGGGAGACAACAAGGTCTGCATGGAGGCGGGGGTGGGGGAAATCACGGTCAGGGGTTGGCCGCAGTATTTTAAGAACTATAAAGGACTTGGAATGGCCTGGGAAATTCTGTTCCGGGTAGAGATGATGATGGGATGGGTCAGCATTTAGGAAATGCTGATTAAATGAAGGGCACGTAGGGAGCTGAAGACATTGTGTTAAGGTGAGGAACAAGACCGGGACACCGCGCTGGGGCCCCGCGCACTTTTCAAGCCCGGCCGCCCCCACGGGCCGGGCCCCGCGGCTCCCGCTGCCGCCCCCCAGCACGGGGCTGTGTCCCAGACCCCACGCTCCAGCCCGAGGTTTGGGGGCGGCAGCGGACCTGCTGGACGGAGGACGGCTGGAGGAGCAGGAGCGGGAGGAAGAGGAGGGATAAAGGGGGAGGAGCGAGAGGAAGAGGTGGTACAGAAGGGGCAGGAAGAGGAGCTTCCACGTGCATCCATCGCTCTCTGTGTCCGCAGCTCTCGGCTCCGGGAGCATCGTTCCCCTCATCCCGCAGGTGACCGGGGAGGGGCAGCTCGCCTGCGGGGTATCCGCCAGCTCCGAGGGAGTTTTGGGGCACCCCTAATCCTGAGGGGGTGGTGCTGGCAGCGGGGGACACGTGGCTCCGGCACCTCTGGCCCCAGCTGAGCCCCCCCGCCCCCAGCGCCCCCCGGAGCGGAATTTGGGGAGGGGGAGGTGGGGGCGGCCAGGCCGGGCCCCCCCGCGCTGTCCCGGCGGGGGCCGAGTGCGGGCGGGAGCCCCGCGGGGCCCGGCCCTGCCCGGGCACGGCTGATGCCGCCCGCCCGCGCTCCGCACTGGTCCGGACTGGTGCTCCCAGTGCCGTGCGGGGCGGGGCCGCTCTGGGGACCCCCCAGGGCACAGCGCAGCTGCTTTGGGGCTGTCGGCAGCGCCCGGCGCTGGGCATGGGGCGTGTGGGGGCAGCTGGGGCCGCACTGGTGGCACTGGTGGTGCTGGGAGCCCCCCCGGCCGCGGGGTGAGCGGTGAGAAGGGGGGCGGAGCTGGGACCCCAAATTGAGCGAAATGGGGAATGGAACCCCCAAAGTGAGCAGGAGGGGCCTGGAACCCCCAAAACCAAGGCCGGGGGAGGGGAGATGGGGATTGGGGATGGGGAAGATGCAGAAGGGGGGGGGGGGGGAAGAGGGGGCTGGGACCCCCAAACAAAGCGGGAGAGGGATGGGACACCCAAATTGAGCTGGAATGGGGCTGTGGATTGGGGGAACGCTGAGAAAGGGGAGGAGAGGGGAGGGAAAGGTGGGGTTGGGACAGCAGAAGAGCGGTTCCATGGTGGTGCAGCCCTGTCCCCCAGCACCTGAGCCCTGGAGCGATTCACTGGGGCTCTGGGGAAGGGAGGGATCCACACTGGGGGGTCCCCAACCCCCCTGTCCATCCCTGGAGCTGATCAGGGAGCTTCCCCCACACAGCAGGCCGTGCTGTGGCAGCCGTGGGGCAGAGTGGGTGGGAAAGGGGGGGCAGGGTGGGAGTGGAGGAGGAGTGGGAGGAAGAGGAGGGAGAGAGGAGGAGGAGGAGCTGGAGAACCACGAGGTTCCACCGCCCACCCACTGTGTCCACAGCACCCCCAGCCCCGGTAGCATCTTTCCCCCCATGCTGCAGGTGAGCGGGGAGGGGGAGCTCACCCCAAACCTATCGGGGGGTCACAAGGAGGGGTTTTTTTGGAGGGGTGTTTGGAGCTTGCAGATTCTGGAATCGAGCCCAAGCTGTCCTTGCATGTCCCTGGGAGGGATTTTTTGGGCCAGAGGGGATATGTGGATCTTACAGGACTCCAAAGCTGAGCTATAATTGCCCCTTGGGGGTCTTGGGGGGTCCATGTGAGGATTGCCCGGTACTGGCAGGGTTGGACATTGGCTTTGGGGATCCCCAGGAGAGCGGGGGGCTGGAACACGGGACCCCTGGAGTGGGGAGAGCAGAGAGGGACGATACCAGAGCTGGGGGACCCCCAAGAGCCTGGAGGGGTGGGGGGGCCTGGAGATGAGGTGGGGTTGGGATCTCTCAGCCCTAAAAGGGGCGGTGAGGAGAGGGGGGAGCCCCAAGTGCCTGGAGTGGAGGGAGGCTGAAGAGGGGGACCCTGGGACCTCTGGGAGCCAAAGCAGAATCAGGAAAAAAGGGACCTGTGGGACCCCCAAAACCCCCCAGCATCCCTAAGCAGGACTCCGGAGAGGGGGATCCCCAGGACCCATGGGACCCCCAGCAGCCCTGACAAGAGGGACCCCCAGAACCCCAAAGTGCAGAGACTAGAAAGGGGCAACTCCTGGAGGCTTTTTTTGGAGTCACCCTTGATTTTTTGTTGGTTTTATGGACACCAGGTACCCGGTGACTTCTAAAGATGGACTTGGGCAGGAGGAAGCCCCAACCCAACACACTCATCCCTTGTTTCTCCCCAAACCAGGATTTCCCATTCCCAGCCCTTGGCCGGATGGAGGAGGAGGCTGTGAGGAAGAGGAAGATGCCCCAGGACCCCCAGGCTGGTGAGGGGGAAGTCAGTGCCCCTTTCCCCCTCTGTCCTGCTCCATCTCCCAGCCCAGCATCGCCCCCGGCTGCAGGACAACCCCGCTGCCGACGCTGTCCTGCCGGGGACGGACTGGGGGGATCTCCTTCCCCTTCCCTGTGGCACGGAGGCAAATCCCATCCTCTCCTTGTCCTTCCTCCCCCAGACAAGGAGCTGAGCACGGAGCCCAGGGAGGACAAATCCCCGCGGCAGAACCTGGTGGAAGAGACCGTTTTGAGCGGCTCCACAGCGCAGGAATCCAATGGGGAGGAAAAGCCCCAGAGATTCCGCAGGAGGAGGGGCTGCAAACGCAGCCCAGGGTGCTCTGAGGAGGAAAGACCCACCCTGTGCCGGGAAGGCGGCCGGAGATCCAGCCAGAGGTCAGAGCTGGTGGTTCATGAGCAGCTTCACGATGGGGAGAAGCCCCACAAGTGTGGGGAATGTGGGAAGAGCTTCAGGTGGAGCTCCAACCTGATTGTCCATCAAAGGAGTCACACTGGGGAGAGGCCCTATGAGTGTGGGGAATGTGAGAAGAGCTTCAGCCAGAGATGCACCCTGATCCGCCACCAGAGGTTACACACTGGAGAGAGGCCCTATGAGTGTGGGGAATGTGGGAAGAGCTGTGTCACAATCTCCAACCTACGTATCCACCAGAGGATCCACACCAGGGAGAGGCCCTACGAGTGTCCCTTAGTGTGGGAAGAGGTTTCAGACCAGCTCCCATCTCCTCCTGCACAAGCGGATTCACATGGATGAGAGGCACTTCCGCTGCTCCGAGTGCCGGAGGGGCTTCAAGCAAAACTCCCACCTCGTCACCCACCGGCGCATCCACACTGGGGAGAGGCCCTACGAGTGTCCCCAGTGTGGGAAGAGCTTCTCCAGGAGCTCTCACTTGACCAGACACCAACGGAGGCACCGCTAAGGGAAGCCCTGCGAGTGCCCCGAGTGCGGGAAGAGCTTTGTCCTCTGCTCCAACTCCATCTCCCATCAGAGGACCCACGTTTGGCAGAGCCCTGGTGACCCACATTCCCTGTGATCCAGGTTGGGAAGACCCCTGGCTGGTGCTCTCCACGTTCTCCTGGATCCCTGTAGGCACCTGGGTGAATGCAGGGGCAGGAACATCCATCGGGACTCAGATCAACATTGGAGACTCATTGGGAAGAGCTGATTTTTTACCTTTACACCCTAAAATTTTCATCTGCTCTGTCCAATTGTTTCTTCATGTGACTGCGGAGAGAAACAATGGACTCTACACGATTCGGTGTGAATCAGGCAGAAGCCATTTTATTGATGACCTACTGTCCCTCATATACAGTTCTTGCTTTCCCTACACGCGATGGTGCATTATTATTACTGGTTAAGGGCTATTTTCACACGCTGCTTTATGCTTTGTGATTGGCTCTTGTCTGTGTGTCACACTGTCTGTTGTGTATGTCACAACTGTCCTTCAGTTTGCATTTTCTTATCCTTTTCTTCCTTTGCTTGTTCCTCATTCACATCCTCCCCAGTGCTGCTTGTTCCTTTCTCACAACGTCGCCATGGACTCTTCCCCTGTGTAGGTGCTCAAGTCCTTCTGTCTTACGTGCTCTGGTTCTTCTGTTTTATGGCTGGTTCATGATATGTCCATTTTCTAGTAAAAACATGGTTTCCACAGTCTGGAGGCATCAATGGGTCCCACTGAGCTCCATGCCCACCACAGGCTCCTCAGGGACTCCTTGGAGGAGAGAATTGGAGGCCGGGATTGCACAAAGCTCTCAGAGACTCCCAGGCAAAAGCCAAAGTCCTTTGAAAACCCTGCAGTCCCTGGGAGCATTCAGGAGCCCCCCAGGGCCATTCCTGACCAAGGCTCCCCAGGGACTCCTTCCAGCAGATCCCTGAGGCCACTGGGATGTGGGGGAATGCTGAGGGCAGGACAAGGGGCTGACAGTGCCCAGCCTTGCTGGGGCTGTGCCCAGGAGGCCCCAGGGCCTCAGGACAAGGTGTCTCCTCCCAGCCCTTGGTGGCACAGATGCTGCTGTGCCCCAGGGCACCAAGACTTGCCTTCTCTTTGTCCCCCCTGCCATCCCTGCCTCCAGTTCTCTGCTCTGACTGCAGCCTGGGGACACTTTCTCAGTCGTGTCCCTCACTGGGACCCATGAAAACTTCCAGAAACTTTGAAGTTCAATTCTGACTTGAATCCTTGAGAGGTTTCTGCCAGTCCCTGCCAGGAACTGATGTTCAGGGCCTCAGCACCAAGCCCCGAGAGGGTCATTCCAGTCCTTGTGCTGTGTCTGTGCTGCTGAGCTGGGCCGGGCTCCTGGCACAGAGGCAGCTCCAGGCAAGCGGCAGCGCTGCAGAGAGACAGCTCTGGCCAGGAGCAGCTCCTGGGCACAGCCCAGCGGGGCTGGGGCACTGCCTGCAGCCAGCCTGGGCACAGCACAGAGGCACACAGGGCTTCAACTCAGCCGGGGCTGGGAAGGGGCTGAGAAGTGACTGCGGGAGAATCACTCCCAGCCCCTGGCACAGGAAGCCTCTGGCTGCAGGACACGGCAGCTGCAGCTCCTGGAGGGATCTCCTAAAGCTGCAACATCCCCCTGCCTACGGATTCTGTGAGTACAACTCAGAGCATCTCGAGTGCAGGGGAGGTGAAATGCTCATGAGGCTCTGATGGGCTGAGGGTTTCTGATCACTCCCAGAATATTTCCAATACAAGGATTTTGATAGAAATGAGGAAATTTCCTGAGACTTTGTTTTCAGTTTCCTGCCACTGGAGAATGGTGGGGAGGGAGGATAAATATTAAAGGTATTATGAATTTTTTCAGGTCCCTGGGACATCCGAACTGTTACTTTCAGTGATCAGCAGGTGCACAGGAGATCCCTCGTGTGCTTTCAGCCACTCCTGTGCCCATGGACAGCACCAGCATCACCTTTGCTGGACCCATCAGGCTCAGTCTGAGCTGTCCTTTCTCCAAGCTGCAAGCAGAACCTGTCCCCAGCCAGTGCCCTGCACACAGGCAGGTTTCTGTAGGGCCAAGGAGAGTGCACAGAGATTTGGGGTCTGTGAGTGCTGGCAGGGAGAGATCAGGCACAGGGAAACAGCTCCAGGAGGAAAATCCCCAGGAAGCAGAGATGAGATCAGGGGAGGAGAGAAAACAAATGCAGAAATGTGTCAGGCAGAGTTTAGAGATCCCCACAGGATCCCCTCCAGTGCAGCCCCTCCCTCTGAAGAAGCCCCCTCCCTCCTGTGCCCCCCAGCCAAGCCTCTGCCCTCAGGGCCGGGGGTCCAAGGCGTGAAGCCCCTCCTGTGCAGGCAGAGCTGCAGCAGAGCTGTGGGGCAGCTCTGCGGTCCCGGGCCCAGTTCCCTCTGCAGAGCACAGGGCTGGGAGCATCTGCCTGGCACTGGGGGGCTCTGGGAGGGGGCACAGCTGGCTCAGGGTGACGCTGGCCCAGTGCCCGACTGTGGGCAGGGCTGTCAGTGCAGCCAGGGCAGCAGCTCAATCTCCCTTCATCCAGTGCCAGCTCTGGGACTACTTGGCTCTCTCCCCGAGGTTTCCTTCCAAGCTGGGAGTTTCCTCCAGGATGCAAATCTGTCCTGGAGCATCTTTGTGTTATCTGAAAGCCCAGAGAGAGGAGAAAAGCAGAGATGCTACAAGTGTGAAAATGCTGTTGGGTTGGTGAAATGAGCCAGGTGTGTCCTCGGCTACAAATGTGGTGCTGAGACCTTGAGAGAGGGACAGACATTTGGGGGTCTGTGGTGGATCCATCTGCTCCCAGCAGCACCTGGTGATCTTTAAGGGAAACATGGGAGGGTGAACCTTCTGCATTTGAGAAAAGTGAAACAGAGAAACTCTGAGCAGGTCAGAATGACAAAGCACCTCCCCTGAGTCTCCACTCATCATCTTGCCTTGCAAAAGTTGCTCTGTTCTCCCTGAGTGAAGCAGAAAGGTTGAGGATTTCTGATACCCAAGAATACCAGGAGAGATATGGGGGGAGCTTAAAACAAAAACCCCAGAACTCTTAAACACCAAAGGGTGTCTGTGTGTGTTCCAGGGAGGGTGTACAGGAAATGGCTTTGATTGTGGTTACAGACATCTCCTCTAACTCTTCACTGTCTTTTTCTCCGTGGCAGAACCCAATGCCCGGACACAGCCAATGTCCAACAGCAGCTCCATCAGGCACTTCCTCCTGCTGGCATTGGCAGACATGTGGCAGCTGCAGCTCCTGCACTTCTGCCTCTTGCTGGGCATCTCCCTGGCTGCCCTCCTGGGCAACGGCCTCATCATCAGCGCCGGAGCCTGCGGCCAGCACCTGCACAGCCCCATGTTCTTCTTCCTGCTCAGCCTGGCCCTCACCGACCTGGGCTCCATCTGCACCACTGTCCCCAAGGCCATGCACAATTCCCTCTGGGGCACCAGGCACATCTCCTACTCAGCATGTGCTGCTCAGGTGTTTTTCTTTCTGTTCTTCATCTCAGCAGAGTATTCCCTCCTCCTCATCATGTGCTACGACCGCTACGTGTCCATCTGCAGAGCCCTGCACTACGGGGCCCTCCTGGGCAGCAGAGCTTGTGCCCACATGGCAGCAGCTGCCTGGGCCAGTGCCTTTCTCTACGCTCTCATGCACACGGCCAATACATTTTCCCTGCCCCTGTGCCAGGGCAATGCCCTGGGCCAGTTCTTCTGGGAAATCCCACACATCCTCAAGCTCTCCTGCTCCAAATCCTACCTCAGGCAACTTGGGCTCATCGCTGTCAGTGCCTGTTTGGTATTTGGCTGTTTTGTGTTCATTGTTTTCTCCTATGTGCAGATCTTCAGGGCCGTGCTGAGGATCCCCTCTGAGCAGGGCCGGCACAAAGCCTTTTCCACGTGCCTCCCTCACCTGGCCGTGCTCTCTCTGTTCCTCAGCATTGCCATGTTTGCCCACCTGAAGCCCCCCTCCATCTCCTCCCCATCCCTGGATGTTGCAGTGTCAGTTCTGTACTCGGTGGTGCCTCCAGCCCTGAACCCCCTCATCTACAGCCTGAGGAACCAGGAGCTCAGGGATGCCCTGAGGAAAATGATGGCTGGATTTTTTCAGCAGCAATGAAGTGCCGGTTTTGTTCTCCACAGCTGCAGTGTAACTCAGTGCAGGCCCAGCCTGTCTGCTCAAGTTTTTCAGAGTGGTTGTGTGTGTGCAGGGTTTCCTTTTTCATTTTGTGATAATGTTGTGCACAATGGAACTTTATTTATCCCATCACCATCCCATTACTGGGATCATTCATCCTATTTAGAATTCACTGCTTACACCTCGAATTTTACCCAGAGACAATGGAAATGAGGAATCACCTCCTCTGTGCACTTTAGCAAAATAAAGGATCCTGCAGCAACTTGTTGGTCAGAAATGCTTCCTTTGAAACCTCATCTGAATCTGGCAGGGCAGTGCCTGTGTGCAGAGGGGGAGAGAAGCTGAGTCCCAGCACAGCAGCAGGGCCAGGCAGCAGCAGCACTCGGTGCTTTCAGAGCTGCTCTGTTTATCCTTCCACGCTGTCCTTCTGTCCTTGGGGGAGTCCTCAGCTCTGGCTGCTGCGCTGCTGTCCTGCTCTGTGGCTGTCCTGTGAGCACAGGAGGGGTTGACAGATTTGTGTTATTTAAAAGTAGACAGCAGTGGCTGGAAGTGCTGGGCTGATCAGTGAAGTTTTTCAGAATTTTATGGCCCTGGCATGTGAGTCACAGGTGGATCACAGCAAGTCCTGGAGCTGCCAACCTGAACATGAATAACAGAATGGACAAAGCTGCAGCTTAAACGTGACTTAAAAATAAATCCCCAGAGTGGCCAGCCCAGAGATCGTGGTCTGTGAACTGGAACAACCACATTACAACAGGGACTGCAGACCCACCAAAACCCCACCCAAACCCAGCTCAGAGGGGCCATGGTGGCCCCGTGGCAACCACTGGGCACCAAAGCAGTGAAGCCGTGGAGAGCGAGAGGCTCAGTGGCTGACATTTCTGTGGGACGGGGCTGTCGTGTGAGGGGTGGGGGCTTTAGATCCCAGGGGAATCATTGCCCAGGGAGTTTTTGTTCAGGTCTTTAGTGCATTGATGCTGCCTGGACTCCAGGCACCCACCAAAGCTGCTCTCTCACTCCTGTCCACAGCTGGACAGGAGAGAGAAAATATAACAAAGAGTTCATGGGTTGAGATAAGGACCAGGAGAGATCCCTCATCCAACAACGTCCCAGGCAAAACAGGCTCAACTTACAGGTATCAAGTGAATTTATTAATAACAAAATCAGAGCAGGATAATGAGAAGTGAAAGAAGAGCTTTCAAAACACCTTCCCCTCCCCTCCATCCTTCCCACCGATGGCACAGGAGACAGGGAATGGGGATTGTGGTCAGTTCATCTCCTGTGGCTTCTCCCGCTGCTCAGGGAGAGGAGTTGTTCCCCTGTGAGACCGTGGGGTCCCTTCCCACGGGAGACAGTTCTCCGTGAGCGTCTCTGACGTGGGTCCAATCTGACGAGCAGCAGTCCTCCCAAAACTGCTGCGGCGTGGGTCACTCTTCCATGGGGTCAGTTCTTCAAGGCCAGGCTGCTCCAGCCTGGGAGCAGGGCCCCTCTGCACCGGCTCTGCCCCTGGATCACAGCCTCCTGCAGGCATCCACCTGCTCCGGCGTGGGCACCTCCCCAGGGGCTGCGGGTGGATCTCTGCATCCCCCGTGGATCCCCAGGGGCTGCGGGTGGATCTCTGCATCCCCCAGGGATCCCCAGGGGCTGCGGGTGGATCTCTGCATCCCCCGTGGATCCCCAGGGGCTGCGGGTGGATCTCTGCATCCCTCAGGGATCCCCAGGGGCTGTGGGTGGATCTCTGCATCCCTCAGGGATCCCCAGGGGCTGCGGGTGGATCTCTGCATCCCCGTGGATCCCCAGGGGCTGCGGGTGGATCTCTGCATCCCCCAGGGATCCCCAGGGGCTGCGGGTGGATCTCTGCATCCCCCATGGATCCCCAGGGGCTGCGGGTGGATCTCTGCATCCCCCGTGGATCCCCAGGGGCTGCAGGGGCACAGCTGCTCCACCATGGTCTCACCACGGCCTGCAGAGGAATCTCGGCTCTGGCTCCTGGAGCACCTCCTCCCCCTCCTTCTCCACTGCCCTTGGTGTCTCCCTGTTGTTTCCCTCACATGTTCTCCCCTCCTCCTCTTCTCTGACTACAAAAACACCGTGTCCCACTTTGTTTTCCTTTCCTTCTGAAATCTGCTATCACAGAGGCGTTACCAGCCTCCCTCAGTGGCCCAGCCTTGGCCAGTGCCATGTCCATCTTCAGAGCCATCGGGGATCGGCTCTGCCGGACATGGTGGAAGCTTCCAGCAGCTTCTCACAGAAGCCACCTCTGTGGCCCCCCCGCTACCAAAAACCAGGCGTGCCAAACCAACACACACAGGAAGGAAAGCACGGAGCCCCAGCGCTCCAGGGCAGGTGAGAAGCAGCTCTCGCCATGCCAAGGTCAGCCGGAGCTGCCAGGTGGCCCCAGGAGCCCAAGGCAGCCAGAGCTGTTCCATGGTCCCTTGGTTCCGTGGGCCCTGCAGGGTCACAAAGGCCCCTCGGTTATTTGGGGCCCAGCAGTGCCACAGTGGCCCCTTGGCTCCATGGAACGCCACAGGGTCACAATGGTTCCCTTGGTGCCACCAGCCCTGCAGGGTCACAACGGCCCCTGGGTTCCACGAGGCCACGCGGGGTCACAGTGGTCTCCAGAGGAAGGGCAGCACCGAGCCCCAGGGTTTCAGGGGCAGATGAGACACAGCCACCAGAGGCCAAGGCCAGCCACATCTGTCTGTCCTGGCAGGTTTGTCTGGGAGCAGCCCTTGGATATTGGGAATTTGGGAGGTGGAACCCCAATTTTGGCCATGGGCACCTTGTCGAGTAACGCAGTTCTGTGCTCGCTGCACGAGCTCTGGCGTGCCCTCGCTCAGAGAGAGTCCAGCTGTGTTACTTCTGTGCGTCGCAGAAGCAACTTTGG
>NW_027183691.1:0-109629 GCF_041296385.1 Aphelocoma coerulescens | reverse complement strand
ACACGCCGCTGGAGTGCGGGATGTGCCCCAAGTCGTTCCCCAGCGCGGCGGCGCTGGCGCGGCACCAGCGCTTCGTGCACCGGCTGGAGCGGCGGCACCGCTGCGGCGCCTGCGGGAAGATGTTCAAGAAATCCTCGCACCTGCGCAACCACGCCCGCACCCACACCGGGGAGCGCCCGTTCCCGTGCCGGGAGTGCGGCAAAACCTTCAACTCGCAGGCCAACCTGCTGCGGCACCACCTGACGCACACCGGCGAGCGGCCGCACGAGTGCCCCGAGTGCCACAAGCGCTTCGCCCAGACCTCGACGCTGCGGCAGCACCTGCAGGTGCACCTGCGCAAGTTCCCGCACCGCTGCCCCGAGTGCGGGCTGCGCTTCCACCGCCCGCACCGCCTGCTGCTGCACCGCTCCCACCACACCGGCGAGTACCCCTACAAGTGCTCCCAGTGTCCCCGCAGCTTCCTGCTGCGCCGGCTGCTGGACGTGCACCTGCTCGGCCACTCCGGCCGCGAGCCGCAGGTGTGCGGCGGCTGCGGGGCGGCGTTCCCCGGCGCGGCCGCGCTGCGGGAGCACCGCTGCGGCAACGCCGGCTGGAAGTTCGAGTGCGGGGTGTGCGGGAAGAAGGCGGGCACGGCCGCGCGGCTGCGGGCGCACGAGAGGATCCACGGCGCCAGAACGACCGGAGGGGCCCCGGCCGCCCCCGAGGTCGCTCCCGGTGCATCCCCGGCGTTCCCGGCGCGCCGGAGCGGCGCCAAGAATTTGGAATGCGGGGACTGCAAGAAGCTGTTCAGCACCGAGACGTCGCTGCAGGTGCACCGGCGCATCCACACCGGCGAGCGGCCGTACCCGTGCCCGGAGTGCGGCAAGGCCTTCCGCCAGTCCACGCACCTCAAGGACCACCTGCGGCTGCACACGGGCGAGCGGCCGTTCCGCTGCCCGGACTGCGGCAAGAGCTTCGCCATCGCCGTGCGCCTGGCCGAGCACCGGCGCATCCACACCGGAGAGCGGCCCTACGGCTGCCAGGAGTGCGGCAAGGCCTACCGCTCCTTCTCCAACCTCTGGAAGCACCGCAAGATGCACCGGGAGGCGGCCGGGAAGAGGGAGGGGAGAGCTGAGGAAGGGGCTGGGGTGGGGTCGGGGGTGTCGGTCCATGGGGAGACCCTCGGGGTGGGAGCGGGAGCTTCCGGGGAGGTGCTGGTGGTGGGATCGGGGTCCTCAGTCCCTGGGGAGAGCCTGGTCGGGGTCCCGGAGGCGTCCGGGGAGAGCCTTGGGGTGAGAGCAGAAACATCCAGGGAGACCCTGGTGGTGGGATCGGGGTCCTTGGTCCGTGGGGAGACCCTGGTGGTGGGATCGGGGGTCCTTGGTCCATGGGGAGACCCTGGTGGGGATCTCGGAGACGTCCGGGGGGAGAGCCTTGGGGTGGGAGCAGGAGCTGCCACGGAGGTTCTGGTGGTGGGATCGGGGGTCCTCGGTGCCTGGGGAGACCCTCGGGGTGGGGTCGGGACCCTCCATCCAAGGGCAGACCCTGGTGGGGATCGCGGAGCCTTCCGGGGAGGCTCTTGTGGGATCGGGACCCTCCATCCATGGGGAGACCCTGACCGGGATCCTGGACACGTCCAAGGAGACCCTCGGGGTGGGGTTGGGACCCTCCATCCAAGGACAGACCCTGGTGGGGATCTCGGAGGCGTCCGGGGAGGGCCTTGGGGTGGGATCGGGATCTTCCAGGGAGGTTCTGGTGGTGGGATCGGGGTCCTCGGTGCCTGGGGAGACCCTCGGGGTGGGGTCGGGACCCTCCATCCAAGGGCAGACCCTGGTGGGGATCCCGGACCCGTCCCAGGACACCCTGCTGGTGGCACCGGGGGTGACCGGGGACATCCTGGTGGTGGCACCGGGGCCCTCCATCCCTGCGGAGACCCCGGCCGGGATCTCGGAGCCGCCCGGGGAGACCCTCGGGGTGGGATCGGAACCCCCAGTCCATGAGGAGACCCCATCCATGGAGACCCCAACCGGAATTTCGGACCCTCAGAGCCCCGGACATTCCCTGGACGGGATTCCAGAACCTTCCAAGGAGCCCCCGGCTGGGATTCCAGACCCCCAGAGCCCCAGGGAGCCCCTCGGGATGGTCCCAGACCCCCCCAGGGACCCCCAGAGCCTCGGGGAGCCCCTCGGGATGGTCCCAGACCCCCCCAGGGACCCCCCAGAGCCTCGGGGAGCCCCTCGGGATGGTCCCAGACCCCCCCAGGGACCCCCAGAGCCCCGGACAGCCCCTCCCAGACCCCCCCGGGACCCCCGTCCCCATAGAAGGGCTGGAACCGGAGCCCCCCAGGGACCCCCCGGGATCTCCAGGGGGGGCTCAGCCCCAACTGGGGGCTCCAGGACCCCCCTGAGGTCATGAGCGACCCCAAATTTTGGTCCTGGGGGGGGGAGGTTCTCACCCCCCATTTTGGGGTCCCTGGAGTCGCCACTCCCCCAAATTCCCACAACCCTCCCCCCCCCGGGTGTTCCCGGTGTTTTCCTGTCCCTCCCCTCCCCCCCGTTTAATTTTGGGGGGAGGTCTCAATGCCCCAATTCGGGGGGGGGGGGGGGTGTGGGGGGTGTGGGCTGGGGGGGTGGGGCAGTTCCCTGAATCATTAAAAAAGAGAGAAAATGGCTCAAAATTGTGTTTTGAGGAGGGGGGAGGGGCCGTGGCGGGAGGGCAGAGACCCCCGGGGGGTGGGGGGGGTTGGGGTTGACCACGCCCACGGCTGTCAATCACCGCGGGTGTGGCCACGCCCACGGCTGTCAATCACCGCGGTGTGGCCACGCCCACGGCTGTCAATCACCGCGGTGTGGCCACGCCCATGGCTGTCAATCACAGCGCTACCGTCCAAGCCCCGCCCCTCGCTCCCCCATTGGTTCATCCTTCCTGGCCACGCCCCCCGCCTCTCATTGGCCGCCCCCGCCCCCTCAGCCTCTCCGGCCCCGCCCCCTCACCCAAGCCCCGCCCCCGGACGCTCCCACGCTGAGGGGGGGGGGATCGCCCCCCCCCCGACCCCCCCCAAAAATCCCCCCGGCCCGAACCACTCTGGGGGGGGCTGGGGGGGGGGTCCCGTGAGCGGAGAACGAGGGGGGGGGGGTCCCACGCCCCCCCCCATCCCCTTTAAAACCCCCCCACCCCCCCCCCTTTCCCGGGGGGGGCCCCGGGACCGGCCCCCCCCCCCCCCGCCTCCCCTCGCCGCCGTCGGAGCCGCGAGCAGCGAGACCGGGGGGGCCCCCGGGCCCTGCCCCCCCCCCGCGCCCCCCCCCCCGCCGCCGCACCGGGCGCACGAGACGCGGCTCGGCCCCCCCCGAGCCCCCCCCCCCCCGGGCCGGGGGGGCTGCGGCGGCCGCGCGGCCTCGTGAGTACCGGGGGGCACCGGGAGGGGGGGAGGGCACCGGGATTTGGGGGGGGGTTACACAGGGACGCGCCTCCGTTCGAGCCCCCCCGGCCCGCTGCAGCCGCCCCCCCCCCCCCCCCCCGGTACCGGAACCGGGATCGGGATCGGGAGGCTGGATTCGGATCGGGACCCGGGAATGGCCCCCCCCGGACCGGGATCGGGACCGGGATCCAGCCCCAGGCGCGGAGCCCCCGCTACCGGATTCGGCACCGGCTCCAGCCCCCGGTTCCAGCCCCGGTTCCAGCCCCGGTCCCGGTCCCGGCCCGGAGCCGCCGTTCCGGCCCCCGCTGCCGGTACCGGATCCGCCCCCGGGCCCGCTCCCGGTGCCGTCCCCGCGGTCCAGCCCCGGCTCCCGCTGCCGGTACCGGATCCATCTCCGGGATCCGCCGCCACCGGCGGTGCCGGGATCCCTCCGCGCTGCCCGGGACCGGTACCGGGCCCCCATCCGCGATCCCGGTTCCCATCCCCGGTACCGGAGCCGCCGTTCCGGGGGGTCGCGATCCAGCCCCGATCCCGGTCCCGGTCCGGTTTTCCGGTGCCGGGGTCCAGCCCGCGGTCCGGCTCCATTCCCGATCCCGGATTCCGGATCCATCCACCGTCCCCGGGCTCCGTCCTCGCTCCCGGTACCGACCCCGGCCCCCGCTCCCGACCCCCGGATCCATTCCTGGTCCCGGATCCGTTCCCGGTCCGATTCCCGGCACCGGGGCCAATCCCGCGTCCACAGCTCCAGTCCCGGTCCCGGGTCCGGTTCCGGATCCGTTCCCGCTCCTGGGTCCCGTTCCCCGTTCTCATTCCCGGATCCATTCCCGATCCCGGGATCCTTCCTCCGCTCCCGGTTCCGATTCCCAGTCCCGGATCCATTCCCAGCCCCGATTCCGGTCCCGGATCCATTCCGGGCCCGGATTCCCGTTCCCGGTTCCCGGTCCCGGATTCCCGTTCCCGATCCCATTCCCGGTTCCGATTCCGGTCCCGGATCCATTCCCGGCCCCAATTCCCGATCCCGGGATCCCTCCTTCGTTCCTGGATCCATTCCCAGTTCCCGGTCCCGGTTCCCGTTCCCGGTTCCGATCGCGGTCCCGGATCCGTTCCCGGCCCCAATTCCCGGTTCCCGTTCCCGGTTCCGATCCGTTCCCGGTTCCGATCCAATCCCGGTTCCATTCCCGGTTCCCCCCTCCCCCCATTTCGGGCCCCCCCCGGGGATTTTTGGGACCCCCCGGGTATTTTTTTTTGGGGGGGGGGGGGTCGCGGCTCTGGGGGGGGCGGGGGCGGCCTTGGGGGGGGGGGTCCCGGCTGGGGGGGGAGGGGCGGGTGGGGGAGGGGGCGCCCCCGGTCCCCCCCCCCCCGTTGCCAAGGCAACGGCAGCATCCGCGGAGCCGGGGCCGTTGCCTGGCAACGGTTACCGGGACACGGGAAATGGGGCGGGGGGACCCCCCCCAAGGACCCCCCACGAATCTTGGGACCCCCCCCAACTCGGGGACCCTCAAATCCCGAAATTCCCCCCCAAAACCGGGATAATGGGGGAGACAATGGGGCGGGAGAAGACCCCGGGACCCCACAACCCCCAAAACCGGGACACCCCCAGGGATTTGAGGGGGGGGTCCCGGGGTGATCCGGGGATATTTTGGGGGGCGTCCCGGGGGGTATTTGGGGTTACTTGGGAGGGGTTATTTTGGGGAGGGGTCCCGGGGTTACTTTTGGGGGGTCCCGATGTTATTCTCGGGGGAGTCTCGGGGTTATTTTGGGGTTATTTTGGGGAGGGGTCCCGGGGTTACTTTTGGGGGGTCCCGATGTTATTCTCGGGGGAGTCTCGGGGTTATTTGGGGTTATTTTGGGGGATGTCCCGGGGTTATTTGGGGGTACCATTTTGGAGAGGGGGTCCCGGGGTTATTTTGGGGAGGGGGTGCCAGGGTTCTTTGAGGCAGTCCCGGGGTTATTTGGGGGGGGGGTCCCGCCGTTACTTAGGGCGGGGGGGGGTCCCGCTGTTATTTTGGGGGGGGGGTCCCAGTGCTCCCCCCCGGCTCTGTCACCGACCGGGGGTCGCAGGCGGCGGTGCCGCGGCCGGAGCCCCCCCCCCATGAGGAGGGGACGATGCCGCCCCCCGCCCCCCCCGCGCTGCTGCTGCTGCTCGTGGCGGCCGCCGCCCCCCGGGGCCCCCCCGGCCCGGCCGCGCTGCGCATGGGTGAGGATGGGGGGGCTCGGGGGGGCCTGGGGGCTTTGGGGGGGTCGGGGGGGGTCCGGGCGGCTCTCGGAGTTTTGGGGTCTGGGGGTGTTTGGGGGTTTCGGGGATTTGGGGGGGGGCTTTGGGGGTCTGAGGGTCACAGGGGTCGGGGGGGGGTTTGGGGTCGCAGAGTTTGGGGGCCCTGGGGGACTCTGGGGGGGGTCTCAGGGGTCACGGGGGGGTGGGGCCTGGGGGCGTTTGGGGTCACGGGGGTCTTGTGGGGTTTGGGGGGTCACGAGAGGAGAGAGGGGTTTGGGATCGGGGGGTTTGGGGGCTGGGTGGTCAAAGGGGGGTCACAGGGGGTCGTGGAAGTGGAATTTGGGGGGGTCTGGGGCGGTCACGGGGGTCGGGGGCCTCTGGGAGATTTGGGGGTCTCGGGGGGGGGGTTCTGGGGTTGGTTTTGGGGCTTTCTGGGGGTTTTGGGGGGTTTTTTAGGGCCTGGGGGTTGTTCGGGGTGGCCGATCCGATGGTCACCCCCCCGTGGCCCCCCCGTGCCCCCCCAGCCGCCATCCTGGACGAGCGGGGGCGCTCTGGGGTTGATTGGGGAGGGGGGTCTCTATGGGATTTGGGGGGTTTTCGATGGGATTTTGGGGGATTTTTTTGCGATCCTGGGGGGGGGGGGGGTTGGGTCTGGGGGTTTCCGGGGGTGCCTGACCCGATGGTGCCCCCCCCCAGCCGCCATCCTGGACGAGCGGGGGGGGCTGCGGGCGGGGGGAGCGCCTGGCGCTGGCGCTGGCCCGAGAGCGCGTCAATGGCCCGGGGGGGGGACGCCCCCCCGCGCGCCTCGAGGTCGATGTGTTCGAGCTGGGCCGCGACAACCAGTACGAGACCACCGACACCAGTAAGGGACTGGGAGCCACTGGGAGGGGCATTGGGAAGGGACTGGGAGGGACTGGGATGGACTGGGAGGGACTGGGAGGGACTGGGGAGGGGGCACCGACACCAGTAAGGGACTGGGGGGGACTGGGAGGGTTTGGGGGGGTCCCTGTGACGCCCCCTCCCCCCCAGTGTGTCAGATCCTGCCCAAGGGCGTGGTCTCGGTGCTGGGTCCGGCCGCCAGCCCGGCCGCTGCGGCCACGGTCAGTCACATCTGCGGGGAGAAGGAGGTGAGCGGCCCCAAAAAACACCCCGGGACCCGCCAAAAACCCCGAAACCACCCCAAAATCCACCGCGGGACTCCCAAAAACCCCGAAATCACCACCCGAAACCCCCCAAAACCCACCCGGGACCCCCCAAAACCCCTCAAAACCAGCCCCAAAAACCCCGAAATCACCACCCAAAAACCCACCCGGGACCCCTCAAAACCAGCCCTGAAACCCCCGAAATCCACCTCGAGACCCCCAAACCCCCGAAATCCCCCTCAAATCCACCCCAAAATCCACCTCGGGACTCCCAAAAACCCTGAAATCACCACCCAAAACCCACCCGGGACCCCCCAAACCAGCCCCAAAACCCCCGAAATCCACCTCGAGACCCCCAAAACCCCAAAACCACCCCAAAATCCCCCTCGGGAGCCCCAAAAAGCCCCAGTCCCCGATGCCCCCCGACGTCCCCACCGCCCCCAGCCCCCGCACATCCGCGTGGCCCCGAGGATGCCCCATAGACCCCAGACCCAAATGAGCCCCCCGGCCCTGCGTGACCCCCAAAACCCCCCGATGTCCCCGGTGCCCTGAGTGTCCCCGCTGTCCCCAGATCCCGCACATCCGCGTGGGCCCCGAGGACGCCCCCCGGCCCCCCCCTGCTCCGCTTGGCCGCCCTCAGCCTCTACCCCAGCAACGAGGACGTGGCGCAGGCGCTGGGGGGGCTCCTGCGCAGCCTCCGCGCCCCCCCGGCCTCCCTCATCTGCGCCCAGGCCGAGTGTAGGGACCGGGGGGGGGGATTTATTGGGGTCTGGGGGGGGATTTATGGGGGTTTGGGGGAGATTTGGGGCGGTTTTGGGGTGGTTTGAGTGGGATACTGGGGGGTTATTGGGGGTTTGGGGGGGTTTTGGGGGGCTCCTGTGCAGCCTCCGCGCCCCCCCCGCCTCCCTCATCTGCACCCAGGAAGAGCGCAGGGACTGGGGGAGGGGTTTGGGGGGGATTTATTGGGGTTTTGGGGTGGTTTTGGGGTGGTTTGGGGAAATTTGGGGGCGATTTGCGGACGATACGTGGAAAATCTGTGGGGGTTTATTGGGGGGTTTGAGAGGGTCTGGGGGGGGGGATTCAAGGGGATTTGGGGGGGGATTTATTGGGGTCCAGGAGTATTTGAGGAGGTTTGGGGGGAATTCGGGGGTGTTTGGGGAGGGTTTTGGGGATTTAAGGGGTTTGGGGGGGAATTAAAGGATTTTGAGGGGGAAACTGAGGGTCCCAGGGTGGGATTTGGGGATCCGGGCCCGGATTTAAGGATTGCAATGGGATGTTGTGACCCTGGCTCTGGATTTTGGAGTCCTGGGGATGGATTTTTGGCATCCCGGGCTGGGATTTTGTGGTCCTAGAGCCGCATTTAAGGATCCTAGGGAGATTTGATGCCCCCGGGGCTGCATTTGGCGGTCTCGGGGCCAGATTTTGGGGCGCCGGAGCCGGATTTAAGGATCGTGATGGGATTTTCTGCCCCGAGCTCTGGACTTTGGGGTGCCCTGACTTCCCCCCCGGCCCCCCAGGCCTGCTGCGGCTGGAGGAGCTGGTGCGGCAGTTCCTGATCTCCCGCGAGGCGCTCTCGGTGCGGGTCCTGGACGCGGAGCAGGACCCGACGCCGCTGCTGAAGGAGATCCGCGACGACAAAGTGCCCACGATCATCATCGACGGCAGCGCCGCCACCGCGGGCGTCGTGCTGGCCAAGGTGGGACGGGCGTTTCTGGGGAGATTTTAAGCGATTTGAGGGGGTCTTGGGGAGATTTGGGGAGATTTTAGGGGATTTGAGGGGGTTTGGGGGAGATTTGGGGAGATTTTAGGGGATTTGAGGGGGTTTGGGGGAGATTTGGGGAGATTTTAGGGGATTTGAGGGGGTTTGGGGGAGATTTCGGGGAGTTTTGGGGTGGGTTCGGGGTGTTTCGGGGGCTGGAGCTGTGGGGCTTTTGGGGAGGGTCTGGAGGGTCTTGGGGGTCTTGAGGGGTTGTGGGATTTAGGGGATTTTGGGGGGTCTTGGGGAGGTTTGGGGAGATTTTAGGGGATTTGAGGGGGTTTGGGCGAGATTTCGGGGAGTTTTGGGGTGGGTTGGGGGCGTTTCGGGGGCTGGAGCTGGGGGGGTTTTGGGAGGGGTGTCAGGGGTCGGGGAGGGTCTGGAGGGTCTTGGGGGTCTTGAGGGGTTGGGGGGATTTGGGGGGATTTTGGGGGGTCTTGGGGAGATTTGGGGTGAATTTGGGGGATTTGGGGCGGTTTTGTGGCGATTTTTGGGTGTTCCGGAGGGGTTGGAGGGGCTGGGAATGGGGGGTTTAGGGGGATTTTGGGGTCCCGGGGGTCTGGGGTGGTTGTGGGATGGGGTTTGGGGGGAACTGGGGGGGGTTGGGGTGAATTTGGGGGAATTTTGAGGGGATTTGGGGGGGTCATACCTACCCTGGTCTCCTCCAGGCCTCGGAGCTGGGGATGACCTCGACGTTCTACAAATATATCCTGACCACCATGGTGAGAGTGACCCCTGAGTGACCCCTGAGTGACCCCTGAGTGACCTCACTGGCCACTGGGTAGCCCCAATAACCCAGTGACCACCCAATGACCCTCGATGTTCCCGAATGAACTTCACTGACCCCAAATGACCCCAATGACCCTTAATGGTCCCCAAATGACCCCAAATGACCCCAATGACCCTTAATGGTCCCCAAATGACCCCAAATGACCCCAAATGACCCCAAATGACCCCAATGACCCTTAATGGTCCCCAAATGACCCCAAATGACCCCCCGATGACCCCAGGACTTCCCACTGCTCCGGCTGGACTCACTGCTGGCCGCTCCAGCCGCTCTGACCACAACGATCCCTTGACCTTCCATGACCACCCAATGACCCCAAATTACCCCAAAATGACCCCAAAATGACCCTGTGACCCCCCGATGACCCCAGGACTTCCCGCTGCTCCGGCTGGACTCGCTGCCGGACGCTCCGGCCACCGTCCTGGGCTTCTCCATGTTCAACACGAGCCACCGCTTCTACCCCGAGTTCGTGCGGAGCCTCAACATGTCCTGGCGCGAGAGCTGCGAGCTCGGGCCCTACCCCGGCCCCGCGGTGAGGGGGGACCCCAAAACCCCTGGGCACCCCCAAAAACCCCAGGGGGACTCTGGACATTTTTGGAGGGAAAAGCCCCAAAAATGGGGGAGAACTTTAAGCCTTGAGGAAACCCAAAGTTTGAGGGGTCTGGAGGGAGGGGGGGATTTGGGGGCTGAGACGACCCCAAAACTCGGTGGAGATTCCAAAAACCTTGAAGGGACCCCAAAAAACTTGAAGAGACCCCAAAAACCTTGAAGAGACCCCAAAAATCTTGAGAGGAATCCCAAAAACTTGAGGGAAACTCAACATCCTGGAGAACCCAAATCCTCGGGCGTTTCTGGGGTGGGGATTTGGGGGCTGAGGTGACCCCAAAACCTCATGGGGGACCCCAAAAAAAACCCCAAAAACCCCCAAATCCCCCCCGCAGCTGTCGGCGGCGCTGCTCTTTGACGCCGTCCACGTGGTGGTCGGGGCCGTGCGGGAGCTGAACCGGAGCCAGGAGATCGGGGGCCGCCCCCTGGCCTGCGCCGCGCCCGGGATCTGGCCCCACGGCACCAGCCTCATGAACTACCTCCGCATGGTGAGACGACCCCAAAATCCCAGCGGGAACCCCCAAAAAACTGGGGAGATTTAGGGAAAAAAAACCCCGGGGGGAATAGTGAAAAGTTGGGGGGAAACAGGTGGGTGGGAGGAGAGGGGGATTTGGGGGTCTTGGGAAACCCCAAAAATGGGAGGGACCCTAAGATTTTGGGAGGGACCCCGAAAGTCCCAGGGGGATCCCAAAAAGTTTGGGGGGGGGGACCCTGAAAACCTGGGGCGATGGAAAAAAGTGGGGGAAATCCTGATTTTTGGGGTGCTCCCGGTGGATTTTTGGGGTTTCTGGGTGTTTCCTGATGGATTTTTGTGTTTCCCAATGGATTTTTGGGATGGATTTTGGGGATTTTGGGGGCAGGTGGAGTACGACGGGCTGACGGGGCGCGTGGAGTTCAACAGCAAAGGGCAGCGCACCAATTACAGCCTGAGGGTGCTGGAGAAGGGCCGGGACGGACACCGGGAGGTGGGACAGCCCCTGAGTGACCCCTGAGTGACCCCTGAGTGACCCTGAGTGACCCCTGAGTGACCTTTAGTGACCCACGGGACCCACAGGACCCCTGAAAGCCCCACAGAGACTCAGAGTGACCTCAGAGTGACCCTCAGTGACCCCTGAGTGAACCCTGCGTGACCCTCAGTGACCCCCTCAATGACCCCTGAGTGACCCAGATTGGCCCAAAGTGACCCCCAGAGTGACCCTGAGACTCCTGGAATGATCCCCAGAGTGACCCGTGGGACCCCTGGGACCCCCAGAATGACCCTCAGCAGCCCCAGAGTGACCCCCAGTGACCCTGGGAACCCCCAGAGTGACCCCCAGGACCCCAAAATGGCCATGCCCCGAAATCACCACAGCCCCAAGTGGCCATGCCCCTGATGCTGTGGCCACGCCCCCAGGTGGGGGTGTGGTTCTCCAACCGGACACTGGCCATGGACGAGGCCACACTGGCCCTCAACGCCTCGGACAGCCTGGCCAACAAGACCCTCATCATCACCACCATCCTGGTCAGCACTGGGAGGGACTGGGAGGGGATTGGGGGGCACTGGGGGGGGACTGGGGGGACTGGGGAGGACTGGGGGGTACCGGTTCCCATTGGGGTCTCCATTTGGGATCTCCATTGGGTTCCCCATTGGGTCCCGTTGAGTTCCCCATGGAATTCCCCACTGGATCCCCCATTGGATCCCATTAATTCCCCACTGGATCCCATTGAGTTCCCCATGGAATTCTCCACTGGATCCCCCATTGGATCCCACTGAGTTCCCCACTAGATCCCATTGATTCCCCATTGGATCCCATTGATTCCCCATTGGATCCCATTGAGTTCCCCATGGAATTCCCCAATGTCCCCCACCCCCCTGACCATTCCCAGTGTCCCCGCCCCGCTGACCATTCCCAGTGTCCCCTGCCCCGCTGACCATTCCCAGTGTCCCCCACCCCGCTGACCATTCCCAGTGTCCCCCGCCCTGCTGACCATTCCCAGTGTCCCCCGCCCCGCTGACCATTCCCAGTGTCCCCCGCCCCGCTGACCGCTGCCGTGTCCCCGCCCCGCAGGAGAACCCCTACGTGATGCGGGTGGGGGGTGCGGGCGGCCCCGAGCGCTACGAGGGTTTCTGCGTGGACATGCTGCGGGAGCTCGCCGCGCTCCTCAAGTTCCGCTTCCACATCAAACTGGTGGAGGACGGGCTCTACGGGGCCCCCGAGCCCAACGGCTCCTGGACCGGCATGGTGGGCGAGCTCATCAACCGGGTACGCGCGGCAGGGGCGGGACCAGGGGAGGGGAGAAGTCCTGGGGGGAGTGGCAGAGCTGGGAAAATCCCGCTGGGAAAATCCAGTTGGGAAGGTCCCATTTAGGAACAGGGAACCCCCCAAACCCCAGAAGAGAACCCCAAACCCTTGGTGGACCCCAAACCCTTGGTGAACCCCAAACCCTTGGTGGACCCCAAACTTTGGTGGACCCAAAACCCTTGGTGGACACCGAAAACCCTTGGTGGACCCCAAACCCTTGGTGGACCCCAAACTTTGGTGGACCTCAAACCCCTATCACCTCTAAGGGGTCTCTGGGGTGACCCCCTGACGCCGGGACCTTTTTGGGGTGGCCGGAGGAGAGTCAACCCCATCTGACCGCACGATTTTTGGGGTCCCCCAGAAAGCCGACCTGGCTGTGGCCGCCTTCACCATCACGGCTGAGCGGGAGAAGGTCATCGACTTCTCCAAGCCCTTCATGACTTTGGGGATCAGCATCCTCTACCGGGTCCACATGGTACGGGGATGGGGTTTTTGGGGTGGTTTTGGGGTTTTGGGGTCCACCAAGGGTTTGGGGTCTCACGCCGTGTCCCCCCAGGGCCGCAAGCCGGGGTATTTCTCCTTCCTAGACCCCTTCTCACCGGCTGTGTGGCTTTTCATGCTCCTGGCCTACCTGGCCGTCAGCTGCGTCCTCTTCCTGGCCGCCAGGTGAGGGGGGGGACACCCCAAAAAATGGGGTCTCGGGTTTGGGAGGGAAGGGCGCCCCAAAAAATGGCCCTGAAAAAGGGAGGGAGGAGTCGCAGGGAGGAGCCAAAAACGAGCTGCCAAATCCAGGGAAAACCCCCCCAAAAAAAGCTCCCAAAAGGCTCAAAAGTGATCCCCAAAGTTCTAGGGACACACCAAAATAGGGCCTGGAATTGGGGGTGCACCCCACGAGGCCCCACCCATTTTGGGGTGCCCGGGGGGGGGGCTCTCAGAGGAATTTGGGGAGGGGGTCCCAGAGGGATTTGCAGGGTCCTGGAAGGGATGGGGATGTCCCAGATGGGTTTGGGGTGCCCCCGAAAAGAACAGGGAAACCCCTGAGCCCCCCTACGAGGTCGCCCCCATTTTGAGGTGCCATGGGGGGGTCCCAACCTCCCGCTCCCCACCCAGGCTGAGCCCGTACGAGTGGTACAACCCGCACCCGTGCCTGCGCGAGCGGCCCGGACTGGTGGGACTGGTGGAGAACCAGTACACGCTGGGGAACAGCCTCTGGTTCCCGGTGGGCGGCTTCCTGCAGCAGGGGGCCGAGGTGCTGCCCCGCGCCCTCTCCACCCGCTGCGTCAGCGGCGTCTGGTCAGGCCCGGGGGGCATTTTTGGGGGAATTTGGAGGGGTTTGGGGGGAATTTGGAGGGGTTGGGGTAGGGCTGGGGGAGGGTTGAGGGGAGTTTGGGAGGGATTTGAGGGAGTTTGGGGGATTTGGAGGGATTATGGGGGTGTGAGGGGATTTTGGGGGGTTTGGGGGCAGGTTTGGGGTGATTTTTGTGGGGTTCAAGGGGCTGTTCTGGGGGGCGGTTTGGGGGCTGTTTGAGGGGTGGGTTTGGGAGTCTCTTCCTGGCCAGCTGTGCCCCCCCGGGCTGAGCGGGCGCGGCACCGTCCCGGTAGGTGGGCGTTCACCCTCATCATCATCTCGTCGTACACGGCCAACCTGGCGGCGTTCCTGACCGTGCAGCGCATGGAGGTGCCCGTGGAGTCGGCCGACGACCTCGCCGACCAGACCAACATCGAGTACGGCACCATCCATGCCGGCTCCACCATGACCTTCTTCCAGGTCAGGGGCTGGGGAAAATGATCAATCAATGAATCAATCTAATCGATCAATCAATCAATTCAATCCACTCAATCAACTAAATCAATCAATCAATCAACCCAACCAACAAATCAATCAACCCCACCCAGTTAACCCAACAAGTCAGTCCACCAACCCAATCAATCAACTCAACCAGTGGGTCAACCCAACCAGTAGATCAACCCAACCAATCAACCCAATCAATCAACCCAATCAATCAACCCAATCATTCAATCAACCCAACCAATCAATCAATCCAATCAACCAAGCCAATCAATCAACCCAACCCAACCTGGGCCATCCCAACCCAACTTGGTCAACCCAACCCAACTCAACCCAACTTGGTCAACTCAACCCAACCCAACCCAACCCAACCTGGACCAACCCAGCCCAACCCAACCAAAGCCAACCCATCCCCCTCAACTCCACCCCCCCAGCCCCCCTCCCCCCAAGCCCCCGCAGCCCCCCCAAGCCCGTCTCCCCCCACCACCCCCGCCAGAACTCGCGCTACCAGACGTACCAGCGGATGTGGAACTACATGCACTCCAAGCAGCCCAGCGTCTTCGTCAAGAGCACGGAGGAAGGGATCGCGCGCGTCCTCAACTCCAAGTACGCCTTCCTGCTGGAGTCCACCATGAACGAGTACCACCGGCGCCACAACTGCAACCTCACACAGATCGGGGGGCTGCTGGACACCAAGGGCTACGGCATCGGGATGCCGCTGGGTACCGCGGGGTGCTGGGGCGGGCCTGGGGGCAGGGCCAGGGCTGGGGTGGGATTCCCACCCCTGGAAAAGCAGGTGGGACCCCCCCGTGTCATGTCGTTCCCTCCCCCCCAGGGTCGCCATTCCGCGATGAGATCACGTTGGCCATCCTGCAGCTGCAGGAGAACAACCGGCTGGAGATCCTCAAGAGGAAGTGGTGGGAAGGGGGGCACTGCCCCAAGGAGGAGGACCACCGCGCCAAAGGTGGGGGACTGAAGGGGACTGTGGGTTGGGTTGAGTGGGGTTGGGTTGGATTGGGTTGGATTGACTGAGTTTGGTTGACCCGGGTTGGGTTGGGTTGGGTTGGGTTGACCAAGTTGAGTTGAGTTGGGTTGAGTTGGGTTGAGTTGAGTTGGGTTGAGTTGAGTTGAGTTGGGTTGGGTTGGGTTTAGTTGTGTTGGGTTGAGTTGAGTTGGGTCGAGTTGAGTTGAGTTGTGTTGGGTTGAGTTGTGTTGGGTTGAGTTGGGTTGAGTTGAGTTGAGTTGTGTTGGATTGAGTTGAGTTGAGTTGAGTTGTGTTGGGTTGAGTTGGGTTGAGTTGAGTTGAGTTGTGTTGGGTTGAGTTGGGTTGAGTTGAGTTGGGTTGAGTTGTGCCGGGTGTTGCCCCCCACGTCCCCCAGGGCTGGGCATGGAGAACATCGGCGGCATCTTCGTGGTGCTGGTCTGTGGTCTGGTCGTGGCCATCCTGGTGGCTGTCATGGAGTTCGTGTGGTCAACGCGGCGCTCGGCTGAGACCGAGGAGGTGGGGGAGGGTCTGGGGGGGTCACTCCGAGGGTCTGGGGGGGGTCCAGGTTGGGGGAAATGGGTGGGGGGTGGGGGGAGGATCTGGGGGAATTTGGGGTTGGGGGGAATTTGGGGGAGTTTGGGGGGGGAATTTGGGGTGGGGTCTTGGGGTTTTGAGGAGGATTTAGGGTGGGGGATTTTTGTGAGGGGTCCCCATGGAATTGGGGGGGTCCTGGAGGGGTTTGGGGTGACCGAGGAGGGTCCCAGATGGATTTGGGGGGTCCCAGAGGGATTTGGTGTTTAGGGAGACCCCAGAAGATTTTTAGGGGATTTTTAGGAACCGGGGAGATTCCTGCCCAAACCACCCCGGGGGGGAGGGGATCACCCATTTGAGGGGGGGTCTGCTTGACCTCAGCCCCTCCCCAAAACCCCAAAACCACCCCAAAATCCCCTAAATTCACCCCAAAACAGATCTCGCTGTGCTCGGAGATGCTGCGGGAGCTGCGCCGGGCTGTGTCCTGCAGCCGCCGCCCCCGCGCGCGCCGCCGCCGCCGCCCCCCCAAATTGGGGGGGGGGAGGGGTCCCCACGGCCCCCCCCCATCACGGGGGGGGTCCCACCCTGCGCGAGATGCGCTTCAGCAACGGCAAACTCTACTCGGGGGGTGGGGGAGGAGTCGGGGGGGGTCACCCCGAGGTGGGGGTGGGGGCGGGGGTCGCGCCCCCCCCCCTGCACCCACGTGCGCGTCTGCCCCGAGTGTCGCCGCATCCAAGCGCTGCGCGCGACCCCCCCCGCGCCCCCCCGAGGGGGGCGGGGGCGGTGGGGGAGGGGGAGGGATCGCGCCCCCCCCCACCCCCCAGCCCCTCCCGCACCCCGCCCCCACCGCCGAGGGGGGGTCGCGCCAACCGGAGTGACCCCCCCCCGCCCCTCCCCCCCCGCCTTGTACGCCGTGCGTACGGCGGGAACTGGGGGGAGGGGGCTTCGGGGGAGGGGCACCGGAGTAAAGACCCCTCCCCCCCATTTTGATTTACCCCGACCCCCCCCCAAATTTGACGCCCCCGACTCCCCCCTAAAATTGCGCTGTGCCTTCCCGGGGGGGGGGGAGGGGGTGAGGAGCGCCCCTCCCCCCCTCCTCTGCCCGCCCCTCCCCCCGCCCCCTCCCCCCCAGACCGTGCCTGGAAGGGTTGGGGGAGGGGACCCCCCCACATTAAAGGGGGAGACCCCGACCCCTCCCCCTAGCAGGCGCGGGGGGGGCTCGGACGTGGGGAATGGGGGTGGGGGAGGGGCGGGGGAGGGGTCCCAGGCCGGGCGGGGGGGGGAGGGGCGTTCTATTATTAATTATTAATTATTATTAATAATTTTCGTTTGATTTGGGATTGGGGGATTTGGGGGATTTTTTTTTTCCCGTTTTTTTTTTTCTTGGATTTCGGAGGTTTTTTCCTCACTCGGTTCGGCGGTGACGTCATCGCGCGCCCCCCTCCACAAAAAAATAAAAACCCACCCGGACTTTTACGAACGTTGTCGAAATCTCCCAAAATCCCCCCCAAAAATCCCCCAAAAAATCCACCCCAAAAATTCCCAATTTTCCCCGCCGGGGGGCGCTGTCGGCGCGCGGAAAACGCGATGCAAATGAGATGCAAATGAGCGGCGAGTTCAAAGGGACCCCTCAAGGTCACCCCTCCTCCCCCGGTCGGGGGTTGCCATGGCAACCAGACGTGACGTCACCGGGGACACCACCGAGACTGCTCGAGGCCCTGGAGCGGGAACCCCCCCCCCCCAAAATAAACCCGGGGTCCCCCCCCAAAAATAAACCCGGGGACCCCCTCCCCCCAAAAATAGCGGGGGAGGGGGCGACGTGACGTCATTCCTCCCAAACTGGGAGGGGGCGTAATCTGGGGAGGTCCCCAATTTGAGGGGGGGGGGGGGCCCACTTCCAGAACGGCCCCAATTTTGACGGAATTATCCCAAATTTTGGTGGATTTATTCCCAGTTTTGAGGGATTTATCCCAAATTTTGGGGAATTTATTCCAAATTTTTGGGGGGGTTCCCAAAATCCGCAGGGGATACCCAGTTCCCGGATAAATTTGGGGGGGAAAAATATCCCAAATTTTGGAGACGTCCCAATTCAGGGGATTCCCAAGTTTTGTGGAGGGTCCCAATTCCAGAACCATCCCAATTCTGGGGGATTTCTCCCCAAAATTTTACGGGATTTATCCCAAATTTTCGGGGCTTCCCCAGTTCCAGGACGAGCCCAACTTGGGGGGGAGTTGGGGGGGGAATATCCCTAGTTTTTTTTTGGGGGGGGGGGGGGTCCCAATTCAGAGTGTTCCCAATTCCAGAACCTCCCCAATTTTGGGAGAATTCTTCCCAGTTTTCCAGGAATTCTTATCCCAAATTTTCCGGGAATTTCCCCCAGTTTCCGGGGCCATCCCCACCCCAAGGTCACCCCAAGGACACCGGGCGGGGGTCCCGGCGGAGGGGGGGGGGTCGCGGTCCCCAAGGCCCCGTTGCCAAGGCCCCCTGGTTGCTATGGCAACGCCGTTGCCGGGCGCGCGCGTTGCCCCGGAGACGGCGCGAGGATGCTGCGGATGGGGGGCGCCTCATTAGGGATTAATTAAGGGGGCTAATTAATTGGGGGGGGGGGAGGTGGCTTGGAGGGGGACGGGGGCTGATTTGTGGGGGCACTGCGGGTTTTGGGGGGGATTTTGGGGGGGGGTCGCGGCCGCATTGCAGTGGGGGGGGTTAATTTATTAGGGAGGGGGTTTTAATTAATTAGCGCTGATTTGGGGAGGGGGCCGCATTGCGGGTACTTCAGTTGAGGGGGGGGGCCTCCCCTGATTTTGGGGGGGGTCGCATTGCGGGAGGGGGAGGGGCTGCATTGCAGTGGGGGCTGCGCCACGAGCCCGGGGGAGGGGGTGTTAAATGGGGGGGGGGGGCGTCACTCTTTAAATTGGGGGGGATCGCGCTGCGGTGGGGGGGTAGGGGGGGTCTGCAGTGAATCCCCCCCCCTTTTTTTTCTCCTTTGGAACCCCCCCGAAGTTTCCAACCCCCCCCATCAATTTTCCCAACCCCCCCCCCCCCCACGGATCCGCAGTAAAAGGGGCGTGGCCTGGCGGGGGGGGGGCGCGGACCCCGCGCTCTGATTGGCTGAGAGCCCCCCCCCCCCCCAGCCCAGGCGGCAGCGCCCGCGCCCCCCGCCCCAGAAGCGCCGCAGCCGCCGCCGGCTCCGCTCCCGCTCCGGCCCCGCTCCGGAGCCGCTCCCACAACCGGGACCCCCCCCCGGGACCCTTTGGGGACCCCCCCACCCCAAGTTCTCCACCGGCCCGGCCTCCCCCGGCCGCCGCGCCCGCCGCAGCCATGGGGGTAGGTGGGGAGAGAAATGGGGAGGGGGCGAGGGGAGGGGGGGGTGAGGATGGAAAAGGGGCTGGGGGAGGCCTGGAGTGAGCGTGGAAAGTGTGGGAATGACTGGGATGAGTGTGCGAGGGGCTGGGGGGGGCTGGGAAAGGGTTTGGGGGGGGCCCTGGCAGGGCGAGGAATGAGCGTGGAAGGGTCTGGGATGAGCGTGCAAGGCATGGAAGGAGCTGGATGGGTGTGCAAGGTGCGGGGGGGGGGGCTGCGGGGATGTGGAAGGGTCTGGAATGAGCGTGCAAGGGGTTGGGATGTGCGTGGACAGGGCTGGATGAGCGTGCAAGGTGCTGGAGTGTGAGAGGGGCTGGGGTGAGCGTGCGAGGGGCTGGAGGGGCGCGCAGGGCGTGTGAAAGGAGCGGGGGGGGGCTGCAGGAGGGGCTGGGTGAGCGTGCAAGGGATCGGGGTGAGTGTGCAAGGAGCCGCTGCGGTGCCGCAGGGGCGTGCAGGGCGCCGGGACGGGCGTGGAAGGTGCTGGAATGAGCGTGCGAGGGGCTGGATTGGGAGCGGGATGAGCGTGCGAGGGGCGCGCAAGGGGCTGGATGGGTGTGGAAGGTGCTGGAATGAGCCTGGAGGGGGCTGGGTGAGCGTGCGAGGGGCGTGCAAGGTGCGCCAGGTGCCGGGGGGGGCCCAGGTGGGCGTGCAAGGGACGCTGGAGGTGGCTGAGGGACGTCAGAGGGACGCTCAGGGGACATTTAAGGGACACTCGAGGTGTGTAAAGGGTGTGCAAGGGACACTCCAGGTGTGCAAGGGACACTTTTAGGGACATTCGAGGGACACCGAAGGGACACGGGAGGGACATTCCGGGGCCGTGACGCAGCTCCTGCGTCACCTGGGGCCGCACACGCGTGTCCCGCCCGTCACGAGTGTCCCCTGCGTGTCCCCGGCGTGTCCTGAGTGTGTCACGAGTGTCCCCCGCGTGTCCCCGGCGTGTCACGAGTGTCCCCCGCGTGTGCCCGCGGCCTTGGCCCCGCGCCAGGCCCTGGCTTCCCACGGCCACAAATCCCAGTGGCCCCAAATCCCTGGGGCCCCGTGTCCCCAAATCCCGATGTCCCCGAGTCCTTGAGGTCCTGGATCCTGGTGTCCCCCGGTCCCCAAATCCCGATGTCCCCGTGTCCTTGTCCCTGGGCAAATCCTGATGCCCCCTCGTTCCCAGGGCCCCAAATCCCGACGTCCTCAAGTCTCTGTGCACGTCCCCATGTAAATCCCGATGTCCCCGTGTCCTTGTCCCTGCTCCAGCGGCGCTGCCAGGCCCCGAGGCCCCGTGTCCCCATCCCTGTGCAAATCCCGGTGTCCTCGTCCCCCTGTCCCTGTCCCCATCCCTGTGCAAATCCCGATGTCCCCGTGTCCTTGTCCCTGCGCCAGTGGCGCTGCTAGGCCCCGAGTCCCCCTGTTCCCGTGTCCCCATCCCGGTGTAAATCCCGATGTCCCCATGTCCCTGTCCCCGTGTCCCCATCCCGGCGTCCCCATCCCCGTGTAAATCCCGATGTCCCCGTGTCCCTGTCCCTGTGCCAGCAGCCTGGCAGGGCCACAAAGGCCCCGTGTCCCCATCCCGGTGTAAATCCCGATGTCCCCGAGTCCCTGTGCGCATTCCGGTGCAAATCCCGATGTCCCCGTGTCCTTGTCCCTGCGCCAGCGGCGTGGCTGGGCCCTGAGTCCCCGTGTCCCCATCCCGGTGTCCCCATCCCGGTGCAAATCCCGATGTCCTCATGTCCCTGTCCCCATGTCCCCATCCCGGTGTCCCCATCCCGGTGCAAATCCCGATGTCCCTGTGTCCCCATCCCCGTGTCCCCATCCCGATGTCCCCATGTCCCTGTCCCCGTGTCCCCATCCCGGTGTCCCCATCCCGATGTCCCCATGTCCCTGTCCCCGCGTCCCCATCCCCGTATCCCTGTGTCCCCAGATCCCAATGTCCCCGTGTCCTTGTCCCTGTGCCAGCAGCGCTGCCAGGCCCCGAGGTCCCGTGTCCCCAATCCCGATGTCCCCATGCCCTGTCCCCTGTCCCTGTGCCCATCCTGTGTCCCCACGCCCCAGAAAATAGGGAACCCCATAAAAAGTAGGGAAAATTCACCAAAATAGGGAAACGCCACAAAAAGAGAGACCCCTCATAAAAAACAGGGGCCCTCCAAGAAATGGGGATCCCTGAAGTTGGGATCCACCCCCAAAAAATGGGAGACTTCCCCCAAACACAGGGGGACCCCTCAAAAACACGGAGCAACCCTAAAACCCAGGGAGGCTCCCCCACAATAGGGACCCTCCAAAAATAGGGAAACCCCCCAGAAACAGGGAACACCTCAAAAATAGGGACCCCCCCAATAGCGGGGAGACCCCTCAAAAAATAGGGAAAAAAACCCCTAAACCTCAGGGAATTCCCCCCAAAAATGGGACCCCGAAAAAATAGGGAGACTCCTGAAAAATACAGAATCCCCCCCAAAAACAGGAAACCCCTTAAAAAAATAGGGAGACTTCCCCACAACGGGGACCCCCAAAATATAGGGAGACTCCCCTAAAAATGGGAACCCCCCCTAGAAAAATTTGGATTCCAAAAAAATAGGGGAACTTAAAAAAAAAAAAAAAATAGGGAGACCCCAAAACCAGGGAATCCCCTCCCAAAAATAGGCAATGCTATAAAAAATAGGGAGACTCCCAAAAAATAAGGAACCCCTAAAAACAGGGAGACCCCTCTAAAAATGGGAACCCCCCAAAAACATCGGGATCCCCTAGAAATGGGGGAGATCCCAAAAAAACAGGGAGTCTCCCCCAAAAATAGGGGAGACCACCCCAAAACCCTCCTCCCCCTCCCCCCGCGATCTCCCCAAATTTTGGGGTCCTCTCCCCCCCCCACGAAGGGACCCCTCCCCCTCCCCTTTTCCCTTTTTTCCCACGGGGCCCCTCCCCCACCCCGCCCCTCCCCCACCCCCCCGGATTAACGGGGAGCAGATGGCGGGGGGGGGGCGGGGGAGCGGTGGGGGGAGGGGCGGCCCCCCCTCCCCTAAATCCCCCCCGGGCTGGGCGGGGGTGGGGGAGGGGCGGGGGGGAGGGGCCGGGGCTGGGAGTTTGGGGGGAATTTGGGGGGTCCTGGGGGGGATTCTGGGTGGGATTTGGGGGATTTTGGGGGTCCCCGGATCTCCCTGCTTCTTTTTTGGGGGGTGTTTTAGGGGTTTTGGGGTGTTCCTGGGGGATTTGGGGGAGGGGGGGGGAGGTTTAAGGGACCTTGGGGTGTTTTTATGGTATTTTGGGGATATTTTGGGGGGTATTTCTGAAGCTTTCTTTTTAGGATTCTCCATCAATTTTTTTTTTAGGGCTTTTCTGCTTTTCGGGGTCCGGACTGTGGCTGGGCTGATTTTGGGGTGGTTTGGGGCTGTTCCTACACCGTTTTTGTGGCGGTTTTTGAGTCGTTTGGGGTGTTCGGGGCATTCCTGGGGTGGTTTTGGGGTTTCTGTTGACGTTTCTGGGGTGTTCGGGGGCGTTTCTGGGGTGTTCTGTAGCGGTTTGGGGGCGGTTCTGGGGTGGCTTTGATGATTTCGGGGTGGTTTTGATGATTTCGGGGTGGTTTTGGTGATTTTGGGGTGGTTTTTGGTGGGTTTCGGGGGTTTTGGGGTGTTCCTGTGCCATTTCTCCGCCTTTTCGTGCTGCTTTGGGGGCATTTCTGTGGCGTTTTCTGGGTTTTTGGGGGTTTTGTTTGCATTTTTTGTGGTTTTTTTTTTATCTTTTGCGCTTTTTTGGGGGTCGGGGGGAGCCGCGGGCGCTGTGGGGCCGCCGTGGGGGGGGTCTGGGGGACCCCCAGTAACGGCCCCCCCCAGTTCGGCGGCTCCGACAGCTACCGCGTGGCCACCACGCAGGACAAGGGGGGCGACAAGGAGTCCCCCAAAAAGGGCAAGAGCAAGACCCGGGACCTCGATGACCTCAAGAAGGAGGTGGCCATGGTGAGGCTGGGGGGATTTGGGGAGGTTTGGGGGGATCTGGGGGGAGTTTGGGGCTGATTTGGGGGTTTTGGGGAGGTTTAAGGGGGAGATTTGGGGAGGTTGGGGGGGATTTGGGGCTGATTTTGGGGGGTTGGGGGAGGTTTGGGGGGGGTTGGGGAGGTTTGAGGGAGTTTCAGGCGGATTTTGGGAGGTTTTAGGGGATTTGGTGGTTTGGGGGGCGATCTGAGACAATTTGGGGGAGATTCGGAGGGGCTTTGGGGGAAGATTTGGGGGCGATTCCTGAAGGATTTTGGGGGCGTTTTAAAGGATTTGGGGTGTCCCACAGGATCTGTGGGGCTCCGCTGGGATTTGGGGGATTTCCCTGGGATTTGGGGGGTCCCAGAATTTGGGGAGGGGTCCCTAAAATTTTTGGAGTCTGACCTTCACCCCGCAGACAGAGCACAAGATGTCGATCGAGGAGGTCTGCAGGAAGTACAACACCGACTGTGTCCAGGTATTTTGGGGCAATTTTGGGGGATTTTGGGATCCCCCTGGATTTTGGGAATTCAGGGGTGCCCTGCACCATCTTTTTTTAAAAAACTGAGGGGGAGGTTGGGGCATTTTGGGGTGATTTTGGAGCATTTTTCGCTCATTTTTGACCATTTCTGAGCGGTTTTGGGGTCCCTTTTTTTGGATTTTGGGATCCCCCCCAATTTCTGGGAATTCCAGGATGTTCCTGATCTCCTTTTTGGAATACTTGGGAGCATTTTAGGAACTCCCACTGCTTTTCTGGGGTGGCGTTAGGGCATTTCCGAGTAACTTCGGACCATTTTTCATGGGTTTTTTGGGGTCATTTCACAGCAATTCGGGATCCTGTATTTCTGAAAATTCCGGGGTTTTCCCAATCCCCGTTTTTTGCCCTCCACAGGGCCTGACCCACAGCAAGGCGCAGGAGATCCTGGCTCGGGACGGCCCCAATGCCCTCACGCCCCCTCCCACGACCCCCGAGTGGGTGAAGTTCTGCCGGCAGCTTTTTGGGGGATTTTCCATCCTGCTCTGGATCGGGGCCATCCTTTGCTTCCTGGCCTACGGGATCCAGGCGGGAACTGAGGACGAACCTTCCAACGACAACGTGAGGGGCGGGCAAACAATGGGGGAAATGTTGGGAATTTTTTGGGAATTTTTTTGGTTTTTTTCCGAGGGGTTTTGGGAGCTTTAAATGGGGAGGGGAGGGGAAACTTGGGGGGAATTTTAAGGGGAATCGGGGTCTGAAGCAGAAATTTTGGGATTTGGGGGAAAATTAGCGGGGGTTGGGATTTTTTTTTTTCATTTTTGGGGTTTTTTGGAGGGGTTTTGGAGTGGGGGGGTCTTTAAAACTGGGGGAAAGGGGAGTTTTGGGGGGTTGAGGAGAAATTTTGGGTCTGGAGGGGAAATTTTGGGGGAATTTTGAGGGTTTGGTGATTTTTTTTATTTTGGGGGGGATTTTGGGGGGAATTGGGGAGATTTTTGGGATCGGGGGAAATTTGGGGGAAAATCTGGGGGCTTTTGGGAGAGTTTTGGGGGAAATTGGGGGGGGGTTGAGGGAAAACTGGGGAGATTTTTGGGGTCTGGCAGCTTTTGGGGTCTGAGGGTTTTTGAGGGGGAAACTTGTGGGGGTTGAGAGCCCAAAATTTGGGGCTGAATGGGTGAAAAACCCCCCAAAAAATGAAGCAAGCCCCACCCAGGGCGATGGTTTGGGGGTTTTTTTGGGGTGGAAAAGACCCCAGAAGTGACCCCAGAGGCTTTTTTGGCGTCTCCAGCTGTACCTGGGCATCGTCTTGGCTGCCGTCGTCATCATCACCGGCTGCTTCTCCTACTACCAGGAGGCCAAGAGCTCCAAAATCATGGAATCCTTCAAGAATATGGTGCCCCAGGTGGGATCTGGGGAAGATTCAGGGATCGGGGGCAGGTTTGGGGGAATTGGGGAAGATTTGGGGGGATTTGGGGTTGGGAGGGGGAGATTTGGGGCCGGAAAGGGGAGATTTGGAGTGTCCGGGCTCAGATTTTGGGGAGGAAAGGGCGGATTTTGGGATTTCTGTGGGATTTGGGGTCCAAATTTCAGGGTCGGGCGCTGCAGTTTTAGGGTAGAAAATTCCGATTTTTGAGCTCTGGGGGCAAATTTGGTGCTGTAGGAATCGGATTTTAGGAGGGTTTGAGGGGGGGTTGGGGATCTCCCAGTTCCGAAATTCCTGAAATTCCCGTGATTCCCGGAATTCCAGCAAGCCCTGGTGATCCGGGAGGGGGAGAAGATGCAGGTGAACGCCGAGGAGGTCGTGGTTGGGGACCTGGTGGAGGTCAAGGGCGGCGACCGAGTCCCAGCCGACCTCAGGATCATCTCGGCCCATGGCTGCAAGGTGGGAGCGCTGAAATCCCAGGAATTCACCCCCAAAAAAATCCTGGGAAGATTTAAAAAAAAATCTATGGAAAGAGGCCCCCAAAACTCCTGGGAAAATCCCCAAAAAATCCTGGGAAAAATTTTTTTTAAATCCTTGAAATTCCCCCCAAAATCCCTGGAATTCCCCCCAAATGCCTGGAATTCCCCCCAGAATCTCTGGAATTATCCCCAAAATCCCTGGAATTCCCCCCAAATCCCTGAAATTCCCCCCAGAATCCCTGGAATTCCCCCCAAAATCCCTGAAATTCCCCCCAAAATCCCTGGAATTCCCCCCAAATCCCTGGAATTACCCCCCAAATCCCTGAAATTCCCCCCAAAATCCCTGGAATTCCCCCCAGATCCCTGGAATTCCCCCCAAATCCCTGAAATTCCCCCCAAATCCCTGGAATTCCCCCCAAAATCCCTGAAATTCCCCCCAGAATCCCTGGAATCCCCCCCCAAATCCCTGGAATTCCCTCCAGAATCCCTGGAATTCCCCCCAAATCCCTGGAATTTGCCCCCCCCAGGTGGACAACTCCTCACTGACCGGGGAGTCGGAGCCCCAGACGCGCTCCCCCGACTGCACCCACGACAACCCCCTGGAGACGCGGAACATCACCTTCTTCTCCACCAACTGCGTCGAGGGTGAGCGGTTCGGGGTCCCAGACCCATTTCTGGGGTCCCAGACCCATTTCTGGGCTCCCCGACCCATTTCTGGCGCCCTAGAACCACTTTTGGGCTGCTTTTGGAGCCGTTTTGGGGCAGGCTTGGGGCCGTTTTGGGTCGGTTTTGATTCCTACCTGTTTTTTTCCCATTCCCACCCAATTTCTGGGGTCCCAAACCCATTTTTGGAGTCCCCGATCCATTTCTGGCATCCTACAACCCCTTCAGAAACACTTTAGGGCCAGTTTTGAGGAAGTTTGAGGTCCTTACTCCATTTTTTCCCATTCCTACACGATTTTCTCTATTTCGCTCTCGTTTTTTCACTCTTTCCCTCCCTTTTTTTCCCCCCATTTTTCTCATCTTTTTCCCCATTATTTTTTTTTCCCCAGGCACGGCACGGGGTGTGGTGATTGCCACGGGTGACCGGACGGTGATGGGCCGGATCGCCACGCTGGCCTCGGGGCTGGAGGTGGGCAAGACGCCGATCGCAGTGGAGATCGAGCACTTCATCCAGCTGATCACCGGCGTCGCCGTCTTCCTGGGCATCTCCTTCTTCATCCTCTCCCTCATCCTCGGCTACACCTGGCTCGAGGCCGTCATCTTCCTCATCGGCATCATCGTGGCCAACGTGCCCGAGGGGCTGCTGGCCACCGTCACGGTGAGGGGCTGGGAGCAAACTGGGAGGCACTGGGAGCAACTGGGACAGAGATATTGGGGGGTAAAGGGGCACTGGGATGGACTGGGAGGGACTGGAAGAGGAATTGGTGCCATTTTGGGGGGATTTTTGGGGTCCCATCCCCCCAGACTGAATCTTCTGAAGCCCCCAGATGCATTTAGGACCCTCCAGGATCCCCCCAAAACCCCCAAAACGTCTAAAACCCCCCCAAAACCCCCCAGAATTTGGACTCCCGCTATTGAGGTTCCTCAAGGCAGTTTTGCCTCCAATTTTGGGAGAAATTTTGTGAGATTTTTTTCCCCGGGTTTTTCGGGGTCCCCCACCTCCCCAACCTGAAGTCCCCGGAGCCCCCAGACCCATTTGGGCCCCCTCCCCAGGTGTGCCTGACCCTGACCGCCAAGCGGATGGCGCGGAAGAACTGCCTGGTGAAGAACCTGGAGGCCGTGGAGACGCTGGGCTCCACCTCCACCATCTGCTCGGACAAGACGGGGACGCTGACCCAGAACCGCATGACCGTGGCCCACATGTGGTTCGACAACCAGATCCACGAGGCCGACACCACCGAGGACCAGTCCGGTCAGTGGGTGGTACTGGGAGGGAGTGGGAGGCACTGGGCAGGCAAGGAGGGGAAGGAGGACGGGAGTTTGGGGGAGTTTTGGGGTGATTTGGGGGCTCTTTGGGGCTGGAAACTGGTCCAAACTGGTCCAAACGGGTGGATTTTAACCCCTTTTCCTCCCCCCAGGCACTGCCTTTGACAAGAGCTCACCCACCTGGGTGGCCCTGAGCCACATCGCAGGGCTCTGCAACCGCGCCGTGTTCAAGGGGGGGCAGGAAAACGTCCCCATCCTCAAGGTGGGGGGTCTGGGGGGGTTGGGGATTTTTTGGGGCCCCTGTAAGGGTTTTTAGGGGGTTAGGAGGGGATTTGGGGCACAAAGCACCGATTTTGGCGTCCCTGGGAGTCCCCAAGAGCAGAATTCAGGGGGTCCCAGGTACCAGTTTTGGTTTCTCGGGGCATTCCCGGAGGATTCCTGGGACGTGGCAGATTTGGGGTGTTCTGGAGGATTCCCAGCAGGATTTTGGGGTGCGAATCCCGAATTTTGGGGCTGTTCCTGCAGCGGGATGTGGCTGGGGACGCGTCGGAGTCGGCGCTGCTGAAGTGCATCGAGCTCTCCTCAGGATCCGTCAAGGTCATGCGGGAACGGAACAAGAAAGTGGCCGAGATCCCCTTCAACTCCACCAACAAGTACCAGGTACACCCAGATCCCCCAAAACCCCCTCGGCGACCCCAAAAATTCCCAGAGGATCCCAAAATTCCTGGTTTGTCCCCAGCTTTCCATCCACGAGACACATTCCCCCTCCTCAAATTCCAGCAGCGCGGAAAATCCCTTTAAAAAAAAAAAAACCAAAATCCGTTTTGGGTTTTTTTTTTTTCTGCCTGGGTGGGACAAACCCCCCCCCCCCCCGATTCCCGGGATCCCGAAATTCCCGTTTTTCCTCCCAGCTCTCCATCCACGAGACCGAGGACCCCAACGACAACCGGTACCTGCTGGTGATGAAGGGAGCGCCCGAGCGCATCCTGGACCGCTGCTCCACCATCCTGCTGCAGGGCAAGGAGCAGCCGCTGGACGAGGAGATGAAGGAAGCCTTCCAGAACGCCTACCTGGAGCTGGGCGGGCTCGGGGAGAGGGTGCTGGGTGAGGCTTCGGGGGATTCGGGGGAATTTTGGGGGGTTTTTGGGGAATTTTGGGGGATTTTTTGGGTTTTTTTTTGGGGGGGTTTTGGGGGGCATTTGGGGAGGTGGGAATTGGGATGGGGAGGATGAGGAGAGGTTGGAGGGGAGGGTGAGGGGGTCTCTAGAAGGCTGCTGATGGTGTGGGGAGGGGGATTGGAGGGTCCTTGGTGTGGTTTGGGGGGTGGGAATTTTGGGGGATTTAGGGGGTTTGAGGAGGTTTTGGGGGGATTTTGGGGGGAATTTGGGGATTGCACCGGGTACGATCCCCACAGTTTTCCCCCCACTTTTCCCTGCAGAAGGAGCTGCACCCCAAGGATGCGGGGCAGTTTCAAGGGGGGTTCAAGGCTGATTTTGGGGTGATTTTTGGGCGATTTTGGGGGTTTCTCCCCACAGGTTTCTGCCACTTCTACCTGCCCGAGGAGCAGTACCCCAAAGGCTTTGCCTTCGACTGCGATGACGTCAACTTCGCCACCGACAACCTCTGCTTCGTGGGGCTCATGTCCATGATTGACCCGCCCCGTGCTGCCGTCCCTGACGCCGTCGGGAAATGTCGCAGTGCTGGCATCAAGGTGTGACCCCCGGGACCCCCAAAATCCCCTCCAAAATCCCCTCCAAAATCCCCTCCAAAATCCCCTCCAGAATCCCCTCCAAAATCCCCTCCAGAATCCCCTCCAAAATCCCCCCGGATCCCCCAAACCTTTCCCAAATTTTCCCAGATTTTCCTTGTCCTGACCCCAAAACCAGTGGGGGTGACCCCACAACTGCTGGGGTGACCCCACTGTTCCCCCCAGGTGATCATGGTGACCGGGGACCACCCAATCACGGCCAAGGCCATCGCCAAAGGGGTCGGGATCATCTCTGAGGGCAATGAGACCGTGGAGGACATTGCGGCCCGGCTCAACATCCCCGTCAGCCAGGTCAACCCCAGGTGAGACTTCGGGGTTTCACCCGATTTGGGGGTGAAAAACAGGGATTTGGGGCCAGTTTTGGGGTTGAAATGTGGGATTTGTGGTGAAAATGTGGGGTTTGGGGTGTCCATGGACACCAATCCTTCAGTTAGCCAATGGGATGGACCAGGGGCTACGTTCAGGGCTCGGTGCCGTTTATGGGTTTTCTGTGCCAGTTTGGGGGTTTCAGAGCCACTTTTTGGGTTTCCAAGCCATTTTTCGGGTACAATTTTTGGATTTTTGGGGTTCCCAGGGATGCCAAGGCCTGTGTGATCCACGGGACCGACCTGAAGGACATGAGCTCGGAGCAGATTGATGAAATCCTACAGAACCACACCGAGATCGTCTTCGCCCGCACCTCCCCCCAGCAGAAGCTCATCATAGTCGAGGGCTGCCAGAGACAGGTTGGGGGCACCCCAAAACTGGCCCTGGGACCCCCAAACTGACCCTGGCACCTCAAAACTGGCCCTGGGATCCTAAAACTCCCCCTGGAGCCCCAAAAATCCCCACCCGTGTCCCCACCAGGATGGGATGGACCCCGTGTCCCTGTGATGGGACGCTCTCACCCCGTTGTCCCCACCACGGTCCCCATCGTCCCCGTGTCCCCAGGGCGCCATCGTGGCCGTGACCGGCGACGGCGTCAACGACTCCCCTGCCCTGAAGAAAGCCGACATCGGGGTGGCCATGGGCATCGCCGGCTCGGACGTGTCCAAGCAGGCGGCCGACATGATCCTGCTGGATGACAACTTCGCCTCCATCGTCACCGGCGTCGAGGAAGGTCCGGCCGGGCGATTTTGGGGTAAAACCAGGTGGTTTTGGGGATGTCAGTGACACTCAGTGTCCCCCGCAGGGCGGCTGATCTTTGACAACCTGAAGAAGTCGATTGCCTACACCCTGACCAGCAACATCCCCGAGATCACCCCGTTCCTGCTCTTCATCATGGCCAACATCCCGCTGCCCCTGGGCACCATCACCATCCTCTGCATCGACCTGGGCACCGACATGGTGAGAGGCGACCCCAAATCCACCTAGAGATCCCCAGATCCATCCCAGGAACCCCAAAATCCACCCCAGAAACCCCAAAAGCCACCCCAGACATCCCAAACCCATCCCAGAACCCTGGGCACTGACATGGTGAGGCACAGCCCTAACACAGCCCTAAATCCATCTGGAGACCCCAAAATCCAGCCCAGGATCCCCCAAAACCACCTCAGGGACCCCAAATCCACCCCAAATCCCCATGCTGGGAATTTAGAGGCACTTCCACACCCCCAAATCCTCCCCAGGAACTTCAGGGAGCCCCCCCAACACCCCAAAATTTGGAGGGACACCCCCTTCTCCAAAACCCCAAGAGATTCCCCAAAAACCACCCCCTCCCTCTTCTTCTGACCCTTGGGGACCTCCCAAAAGTCTGGAGCCCCCCCCTCAAAAAATTTTGGGGTCCCCCCCTCCTGCCAGGTCCCCGCCATCTCCTTGGCCTACGAGGCGGCCGAGAGCGACATCATGAAGCGGCAGCCGCGCAACCCCCGCTCCGACAAGTTGGTCAACGAGCGCCTCATCAGCATGGCCTACGGCCAGATCGGTGCGGGGGGTCCCAGGGGGGTCCCAGGGGGGTCCTGGGGGGTCCCGGGGGGTCTCAGAGGGTCCCAGAGCTGGTGGGTTCCCGGTGGGAGTCATTGGATGCTGTTGGGTTCTCTTGGGTTCTGTTGGGTTCTCTTGGGTTCTGCTGGGTTCTCTTGGGTTCCGTTGGGTGCTGCTGGGTCCCGTTGAGCTCCGTCGGATCCCATTGGGTCCCGTTCCCCCCCCGGGTCCCCCCTGACTCCCCGGTTTTCCCGCAGGGATGATCCAGGCACTGGGCGGGTTCTTTGCCTACTTCGTGATCCTGGCGGAGAACGGGTTCCTGCCCTCCTGCCTGGTCGGGATCCGGCTGCGCTGGGACGACCGCACCATCAACGACCTGGAGGACTCCTACGGGCAGCAGTGGGTGCGTCCAGGGCAGCCTCGAAAACGGGGATTCCCAAAAAACGGGGATCCCTGAGAACGGGGATCCTCAAAAATGGGGATCCTCAAAAATGGGGATCCTCAAAAATGGGGATCCTCAAAAATGGGGATTCTCAAAAATGGGGATCCTCAAAAATGGAGATTCCAAACTATGGGGGGGGGGGCACCTTCTCCCCCTCTTTTCTCCCCACCCCGAGGCTGCATCGGGACAGGGATTTCACTGGGGGGGTTGGGACATTCCCGGTGGGATAATTTGGGGAGGGGGCGCTGACGGCGAGCCCCCTCCCCAGACGTACGAGCAGCGCAAGGTGGTGGAGTTCACGTGCCACACCGCCTTCTTCGTCAGCATCGTGGTGGTGCAGTGGGCGGACCTGATCATCTGCAAGACCCGCCGCAACTCCGTCTTCCAGCAGGGCATGAAGTGAGGGGGGACCCTGAGCTCCCGGGGGGGGGGTCCCGGAATTCCTCGGAGGGACCCCGAATTCCTGGGAGAATCCCTGAATTGCTGGGAGCCTTCCCATAAAAACGGGGTGGCTCCGAAACCCCATAAGGGACCAGGATCCTGCATCCCTGGGAGCGGGAGGGAGGCGGATTTTCGGGGGGGGGGTCCAAATTCCTGGGGGCGCTCCCCAAATCTTGAGGGGGTCCCCGAATTCCTGAGAAGGTCTCCAAAATCCTGGGAGTGTCCCCAGAAATGAAGGGGGTCCCCAAAAGCATTTTGGTGGGAGGTCTAACACCCCCCGTGGGCCCCAGAATTCCTGCAGGAATCCCAGGGTGGGAGCCAGATTGTGGGGGGGGATTCCCTAAAATTTGGGGGTTGTCGGGTGGATTTTTGTGGGTGCTGGATCCCGCTGATGGATTTCATGGATTTTGTGGTTTTCTCCCATTTCTTCCAGGAATAAAATCCTGATTTTCGGGCTATTCGAGGAGACGGCGCTGGCCGCGTTCCTGTCCTACTGCCCCGGCATGGACGTGGCGCTGCGCATGTACCCCCTCAAGTGAGCCCAAAACCGGGGGGGCCCCAAAAGTCGGGGAGACGGTGGCAGAGACCCCCACCAAAAATGGCCAAGGCGAGGGGGTGTGAACTGGAGGGGTTTGGGGTGGGGGTTGAGAGGATTTGGGGTGTTCCGGAGCGATTTGAGGCTGGGGCGGGTAAGCGTTTTTGGGGTGTTTTGGGGCAGTTTTCGCGGGGGGTTTTGAGGATTTTTTTTTGGGGGGGGTTTTCGAGCATTTTTGGGGGTGACACCCCCCGGGCCTCTCCCACTGACAGCCCCTCCCCAAATTCGCCCCCCCAGGCCCAGCTGGTGGTTCTGCGCCTTCCCCTACAGCTTCCTCATCTTCGTCTACGACGAGATCCGCAAGCTCATCCTCCGCCGCAACCCTGGAGGTTCGGGATTTTGGGGGGATTTTGGGGGGTCTTGGGGGTCTGGGAGATCCTGGGAGAGGGCCCTGGGGGTCCTTGAGGGGGTTACAGGGGGGATTTGGGGGAATCCTGGGGGGATTTGGGGCATCTGGACAGTCTGGGATGGCGTTTTGGGGGAATTCGGGGGTATTTTGGGGAGATTTGAGGGGATTTTGGGGGTCCTTGAGGGGCTTTTGGGGTTTTTTTTGGGTGGTTCTGGGGAGGTTTGGTGGAGTCTTGGGTTATTTTGGGGTGGGTGGGATTTTGGGCAGAATTCTGGGAACTTTGGTCCCTTTCTCACCTTTTCGCCTCCCATTTTTTTCCAGGTTGGGTGGAGAAGGAAACCTACTACTGACCCCCCCCCCCAAAAAAAACCACGGGACCCCCCCGAAAAACACAAGACCCCCCCAAAATCCCATTTTCCCCCCAAAAAAGTCCCCTTTTCCCCCCAAAAAATCCCCTTTTCCCAAAAAATTTCCCTTTTCCCAAAAAAATCCCTTTTCCCCCAAAAAATGCCCTTCCCCCCCCACCCCCCCCAAACCAGCGCCCACCCCCCCCCAAAACCCCCCCAAAAGCTTTGGGAGAGGTCGCGGGGTGGGGGGGGCTCCTCGCCTTATGGGGGGGGGGTCCCCAAAAAGGCTCCTGGACCCCCCAAAAATCCCGGGATTTTGGGAGGGGGAGGGGTCGCACTGGGGATATTTTGGGGGGGTCTCTCCCCTCCCCCCCCCCCCCCGCTGTGTCGTCGTGTGAAAAAAATGGGAAAAAAAACCCAGGGAAACGGGAAAAAAACAAAGAAAAAATACAAAAAATTATAAAAATGATCAATTTTCCCCCTCCCAAGGAAAAAAAACTGGGAAAAAAAACTGGGAATTTACCAAATAAAGCAGAAAGTGGAGCCCGAGTGGAATATTTTGGGGAAAAGTGGAAATTTGGGGGTTTGGGAATATTTTGGGGCTCAGGAATATTTTGGGGAGGAATTTGGGGGCGTCAAAAAATTGGGATGGAAAATTTTGGGGGAGGGGGAATTTGGGGGAAAAATTGGGGGAGTTTGAGAATATTTGGGGGGGGTCCCAAAAATTTGGGATAATTTGGGAAAATTGTGGGGTCAGGAATAATTTCGGCGGGGTCCACACACGAGTTTGGGATCACGTGACACCTTTATTGTATTGGGGGGGTCCCGACCCCCCAAATTTTGGGGGGAGGACCCCAAATAAGGGGGGAGGGAGCGGGGAGGGGGGAACTGGGGGGATTTTGGGGGTCCCGAGGGGACTTTGGGGGGATTTTGGGGGGTTTGAAAGGATCCGAGAGAATTTTGAGGGGATCCCAGGGATATTTTGGGAGTCCTGGGGGGGGGGTTAGGGGCGTTGGGAGGATCCCAAGGGATTTTTGGGGGGGTCCTGCGGGGATTTGGGGGCGGGATTTTTATGTGGGGGAATTTTGGGGTCCCAGGGAGATTTTGGGGTCGGGTTGAAGGTCCCGGGGGGGTTTTAGGGGTCCCCAAATAATTTGGGGGGTGGGGGGGGGCCCTCACATGAGCTCCATCTGTAGCAGAGATTTTGGTGGAATTTTGGGGCAATTTTTGGGTCCTGGGGGAATTTTGGGGTCCCAAGGATATTTTTGGGGTCGGGATTTTTTGGTGGGGGAATTTTGGGGGTCCTGGGGATATTTTAGGTGGATTTTGGGGTCCCAAATAATTCGGGGGGGGGGGGGTCACACAGGCTCCATCTGCAGCTCGGGGGTCTCGGGGGGCTCCAGCTGCCGAAAAGCCGCGTGCGACCCCAAAAACACCAGGGCGGCTCCTGGGGGGGGAAAAGGGGGGTCAGGAGGGGTCCCAAAATTTGGGGAACCCCAAAAGCTGCCCCGACACCGCAGGGTGGGAAAAGGGGGGGAAGGGTATGCGGGGTCCGGGGGCGATTTTGGGGCTCCCGGGGGGGGGATTTTGGGGTCGGGATTTTTTTGGGGGGGGTCTCGGGGGTCTCACCCAGCACCCAGAAGACGGCGGCCCCCGCCCCCGCCAGCCAGAAGAGGGGCAGGGAGACCCCCCCAGCCACCCCCAGCTGATGGGCGGGGGTCAGCTCCCGGCCTGGGGGGCGAGAGAAACCAGTATGGACCAGTATGGACCAGTACGGAGCAATCCCTCCCAGTTCCTCCCAGTTCCCCCCAGTCCCTTCCAGTTCCCCCCAAATCCCCTCCCAGTTCCCCCCAGTCCCTTCCAGTCCCCCCAAATTCCCTCCCAGTGCCTCCCAGTGCTCCCAGTCTCACCCAGAGCCCCCCAGTCCCTCTCCCAGTGCCTCCCAGTGCTCCCAGTCTCACCCAGAGCCCCCCAGTCCCCCTCCCAGTGCCTCTCCCAGTGCTCCCAGTCTCACCCAGAGCCCCCCAGTCCCTCTCCCAGTGCCTCTCCCAGTGCTCCCAGTCTCACCCAGTGTCCCCCAGTCCCTCTCCCAGTCTCTGCCAGTGCTCCCAGTCTCACCCAGTAGCACCAGTGGCGCCTCCCGGGCCCGCAGCCGGACGGCGATGGCGGCGCCCACGAAGACCCCGACGGCCACCAGAAGCAGCGGGGACGTGACCCTGGGGGGAACTGGGGTTACTGGGAGCACTGGGAGGGACTGGGGTGGGATTGGGGGAACTGGGAGGAACTGGGAGAGGGACTGGGGGGGACTGGGAGCCCTCCCACAAATGCAGGATGAAAAAACCTCTGGAACTGCCTCCCCAAAAGACCCCAAAACCACCTGAAAATGCCCCAAACCCGCCCCAAATCCCCGCAAAATCCAGCAAAATTCCCCAAAATTCCCCAAAATTCCCCGAGATTCCGGGATTTGGCTCACAGGCAGTAGAGGACGAGTCCCAGGAACAGCAGCAGGTAGTTGCTCTGGAATCTCTCGGCGTTGTGCCCCAGGCGCCGCAGGAGCTCCCCCAAATCCCGGGGGACCCCGAAACGCCGCTGGTCCAGGAACGACGCCCAGGGCCGCAGCCCCGCTCGCCGCGCCTCCAGCCACGCCCGCGCCCACCCGGGGGGCGACAGCCTGGCCAGGGCAGGGACCGCCGGTTAGGGCACCCCCTAAATCCCAAAAACCCCAAAATTCCCACCCCCAAATCCCCCTGGAAATCCCAGGCCCCCAAAATCCCAAAACCCGCCCCCCCAAATCCCCCTGGAAATCCCAGACCCCCAAAATCCCAAAACCCGCCCCCCCCAAATCCCCCTGGAAATCCCAGACCCCCAAAATCCCAAAACCCGCCCCCCCCCAAATCCCCCTGGAAATCCCTGACCCCCAAAATCCCAAAACCCGCCCCCCCCAAATCCCCCTGGAAATCCCAGGCCCCCAAAATCCCAAAACCCGCCCCCCCAAATCCCCCTGGAAATCCCAGACCCCCAAAATCCCAAAACCCGCCCCCCCCAAATCCCCCTGGAAATCCCAGACCCCCAAAATCCCAAAACCCGCCCCCCCCCAAATCCCCCTGGAAATCCCAGACCCCCAAAATCCCAAAACCCGCCCCCCCCCAAATCCCCCTGGAAATCCCTGACCCCCAAAATCCCAAAACCCGCCCCCCCCAAATCCCCCTGGAAATCCCAGACCCCCAAAATCCCCCAGATCTTCTCGGAGACCCCAAATCCCTTCCCCAAAACCCCCAAAACGACTGCCAGACCCTCCAAATTCCCCCAGATTTCCCCCCCCCCAACTCCCCGGGACCCCCAAGCCCCCCTGACCTGCCCAGCGCCGCCCGGGGGTCGCTCTCGGCCGCGGGGTCGAACGGGAGCTCCTGGGGGGGGGGCTTGACCTCCGCCATGGGGGGATCTGTGGTTTTTTTGGGGGGTCTGGGAGAGAAATCGGGGGGTTCCGGGGGGGTTTGGGGGCTTTTAGGGGGATTTGGGGGGTCTTGTGGGGGGATCCTGGGGGGGTTTGTGGGGGGGTTGGGGGGTCTGGGAGAGAATTTGGGGGGTTTGGGGAGGGCTGGGGGCTTTTTGGGGGATTTGGGGGGTTTTGGAGGGATTTTTAGGGCTATTCCGGGGATTTTGGGGTCCCGAGGGGAGATTTTTGGGGCTATTCGGGCGATTTTCGGAGCCCGGGGGGAGTTTGGGATCCCGAGGAGGATTTAGGGACTATTCCGGGGGCTTTTGGGGTCCTCGGTGGGAATTTTGGGGTCCCGGGGTGGGGGGGGGATTTTTGGGGGCTATTCCGGAGATTTGGGGGAGCCCCGGAGAAGATTTTTTAGGGCGATTCCGGCGGATTTCGGCTGCCGGGGGGGGTTGCCGCGGTGTCAAGGGGCCCTTTTGGGATCCGAGGGGGGAATCCGGGGTTCTCGGGGGGGTTCCTGGGGTCGGGGGAGTTCTGGGGGGGGGTCTCCTCGTCCTCGTTTCCATGGAAACCGCGCCCCCCCCCTCACCTGGGTCCGGATCCGCGAGAACGCGTGGCGGGGGGCGGGGCTACGCGATGACGTCATGGTGGGCGGGGCTAGGGGCGGGGTTGTTGCCTTATATGGGATAGAGGCGGAAAGGGGGGGTTTTGGGGGGGAAAAGGGGAATTTTTTAAGGGAAAAGGATGTTTTTGGGGTGAGAGAAAGAGGACGCTTCGGGGGGGAAAAGGGTTATTTTGGGGCAAAAAGTGGCGATTCCTTTTGGGGGAAAAGGGCGTCCAGCGGGGAGGAAAAAAAGTGCGTTTTTTTTGAGAAAAAAGGGAAATGTTTTGCGGGAGAAAAGGGCATTTTTGAAAGGGAAAAGTCATTTTTGGGGAAGGAAAGGGTGTTTGGGGGGGAAAAAGGGCTGTTTTGAGAAAATAGAGGGGGACGTTCTTGGTGGGGGGGGAAACGGCGCTTTGGGGGAAACCAGGCTGTTTTGGGAAAAAGTGACATTGTGGGTAAAGAAAAGGATAGTTTTTCAGGAAAAATGGGAGGGGGAAGGTAATTTTGAGGAAAAAAATGCCCTTTTTTGACGGAAATACAGGATATTTGGAGGATTCAAGGGCATTTTGAGGAAAATAAAGGAGTTTTGGTGGATTCAAGGGCGTTTTGGGGTTTTTTTGGGAGGGCCTGGGGTTTTGGGGGGTCTGGGGGCTTCTGAGGGGTCCTCGTCCGCCAGGGGGCAGCACCTGCTCGTGACGTCAGCGGGGCCGCGCGCCCCTCCCCAAACAGCCCCGGGACCCCCCCCCAGCTCCTTCCCCCCAAATTCAGCCCCTCCAGGAGCCCCCTCCCCCATTTAACCCCCCCATTTCAGACCCCTCCCCATTTAAACCCCCCCTCGATTTGACCCCCCCCCCATTTTTCCCCCCCTCCCCCCCCCTTTCCCAGCCCCTCCCCCATCTCCCGGACCCCCCCATCCATCACCCGGCGCCGCCGAATGTAAATTCCCTAAATCAAAACATTTTACTCGTAAATGGGCCCGAACTAATTAACTCAAGTGTTAATTAACGCGCCGCGCCGCCGCCGCCATCCATCTTCGGGGGGGGAGAAATTGGGGGGGCGTGGGTGGTGGGGGGGGAAATGGATATTGGGGTGGGGGGAGATGGTTTGGGGGGGCTCGAGTTGGGTTTGGGGGTCCCAGGGTTGGTTTGGGGGTCTCTGACCTTGATTTGGGTGTCCCTGACCCTGATTTGGGGGTCCCAGGGTTGGTTTGGGGGTCCCTGACCCTGATTTGGGGGTCCCAGGGTTGATTTTGGGGGTCCCCAGGTGGGTTTGGGAGTCCCCGTGCAGGTTCGAGGGTCCCCATCCCTGATCTGGAGGTCTCCGGGCTGATTTTGGGGGTCCCATCCCTGATTTGGGGGGTCCCGTACACCATTTAGGGGATCCCGCACCACCTTTTCATGGGGTCCATATTTAGGGGAGGGGTCCCCCGGGGTGTTTGGGGGGGGTCTCTGGGGGTTTTGGGGGGTCGCTCGGGGTGTTTTGGGGGGGTCTCTGGGGGTTTTGGGGGGTCCCTCGGGGGGGTTTCCCCCCTTCCCCATCCCCGGGGGTCCCGATCCCGGGGGTCTCTCATTGTTCGGCGCCGCCGCCGCCCCCCGCCCCGGTCCCCCCCCGGTCCCCCCCCGGTCCCCCCCCGCGCCCCCCGCCCCCCGCCGCCCCCCATCCATCACCCGCTGACAGCTCCGGCGGCGGCGAATTAGCACCTAAATCGAATATTGATCAGCGCGGCGGCCGCTGCGCTCCGCTGACCCCCCCGGGCCCCCCCGGCACCGGCACCGGCACCGGCACCGGCACCGGCACCGGGACCACCCCCCAGAGACCCCCCCCTCAGCACCGGCACCGGGACCACCCCCTCAGCAGCGGCACCAGCACCGGGACCGGACCCCACCTCGGGAGCGGCAGTGCCACCGAGACCGGCACCGGGACCCCCGCCGGGACCGGCACCGGCAGCGGGACCTGGACCCGCTCTCGGTACCAGCACCGCCACCGGCACCGGGACTCCGCCCCGGGAGCGGAACCCGGAGCGGAACCGGGACCATCCCCGGAATCCCACCCGGGCCCCCCCGGCCGGGTCCCGGTGCCGGTGTCGCGGGGGGGATCCGAGGAGGGGGGGTGGTGCCGGTGCCGGTCCCGAGGGGGGGTCCGGGTGCCGGTGCCGGTGCCGGGGGGGAATCCCCGTGTCGGGGCGGGGATCCCCGTGTCGGTGGGGGCCGGTGCCGGTGGTGATGTGGTGTTTCTGGTGGGGATCCCGGTGCGGGTGCCGGTCCCGAGGGGGGGTCCCGGTCCCGGTCCTTAGGGGAGGTCCCTGAGTGTCCTGGTGTTCCGTCCCTGTCCGCGTGTCCCCGTGTCCCGGACCCGCGTCCCATCCCTGTCCCCTGTGTCCCCTGTGTCCCCTGTTCCCGTGTCCCCTGTGTCCCCTGTCCCCGTGTCCCTGTGTCCCGTGTCCTGTCTCTGTCCCCGTGTCCCGTCCCTGGGTATCCCTTCCCTGTCCCACGGTGCCCACGGAGTGCCAGGGGGTCCCCACGGGACGCGGTGACACGTGAGGACCTTCGGACCCCGTGGGGCAGAGCTGGGGACAGTGCAGGACCCCGGGGGACACCGAGGGGACCCTTCTGGCCGCCGTGGGGACACAGTGGGGGTCCCCTTTGGGACACACTGGGACAACAAAGGCACCCCCTGGGGGCACCGTGGGGACCCTTTTGGCCGCCGTGGGGACCCTTCTGACCACTATAGGACCCCCTGGGAATCCTGGGGGACACCGTGGGGACACATTAGGTCGGGTAGGACCCCATGGGACCCGGGGGGACCCCATGGGTACCCGTTTGGCCACCGTGGGAACCGTTTTGACCACCCTGGGGACACCGTGGGGACCCGCCGCGAGCCGTGGGGACCCTGCGGCACCCCCTTGGGGACATCGTGGCGACACCGTGAGACCCCCCCGGGGAGCTGGTGGGACCCTCGGGGCGTTAATTTGGGATAACTCAGGACTCTTTTGACCACCGTGGGGACCCTTTTGGCCACCTTGGGGACCCCCCGCGAGCCTTGGGGACCCTGCGGGGGCCCGGCCGCGTCCCCCGCGCGGCGGTGGCGGCGGCGGCGACGGCGACAGCGACAGTGAGCGATGGGCGGCATTAACCAGTTAATCCGCCTGATTGAATGTTTTGCTTCCTCCAAATTGAAACATTAAACAAGGCGGCGGCGGCGGCGGCGGGATCGGGATCGGGATCGGGATCGGGAAAGGGGAGGGAGGGAGAGGGGACAGGCGGCACCGGGACGCGGCGACAAGGACACGGCGAGTGGTGGCACAGCCCCCCGCAAAGTGTGGTGGCCCCGCGCGGGTTCCTGAATCCCAAATCCCGGCGGTTTGGGGTTGTGGAATGCTGACATTCCCAGCGCCGCCTTCCAGGGATTCTGGCGTCCCGAAGAGTGGCAGCCCCAAAAGCCGAGAATCCCAAATCCCGGTGCGCCCCCAGACCCCAAAACCCCAGCGCCCAGGAGAGCTCAAAACCCTCACATTCCAAGCCCCCAAAACCCCGAAATTCCAAATCCCAGGACCCCGACATTCCAAAACCCTGGGACCCCGATATTCCAAACCCTGGCGCTCACTGACCCCAAAGCCCCGACATTCCAAACCCCGGCAGACTGGAACTGTGGGATGCCGACATTCCCAGCAGCATCTTCCAGGGATTCTGGCATCCCAAAAAATGGCAACCCCAAATCCCAAAACCCCGACATTCCAGGCCCCCAAACCCCCAACATCCCAAATCCCAGCAGGCTGGAACTGTGGGATGCTGACGTTCCAAACTTCCCAGGATCCTGGCATCCCAAAACCTGGAACTCTCCAACCCCGGGAGTCCGCAAACCTCGACATCCCAAATCCCAGAATCCCAAACTTTGGCATCCTGAAATCCCGACAACTCAAACCCTGACATCCTGTTTTCCTGGAATCCCAAATCCTGGCACCCTGGCACCCCAACATCCCAAATCCCAACACCCTAAAATCCCGGCATCCTGAAATCTTGGCATCCCAGTATCCCGGCATCCCAGCTCTGCAGCACGAGGGATGTCGAGGGATGCGGAATTTGGGATTCGGGATGCTGAGGGATGTGGGATGATGTAGGATATGGGATGAGGGGATTTGTGATGCGGGATGATGCAGAATAGGGGATGAGGGGGATGTGGGATTTGGGATGTTGTGGGATAGGGGATGCTGCAGGACTCGGGATGTAGGATGGGGGATGAGGGAGGATGCAGGAGGCGGGATTTGGGATGGGGAATGTGGAAGGGGAGATGCTGTGGGATGAGAGACGCTGCAGGATTAGGGATGCGGATCAGGGATTTGGGATTCGGGCTGGAAGATACTGAGGGATTCAGGATGCGGGATGTGGGATGCGGGACGCGGGACGCGGGATTCAAGATCAGGAATGTGGGATGAGGGATTCAGGATGAGGGATTCAGGGATGAGGAATGAGGGATCAGGAATGTGGGATTCAGGATCAGGAATGCGGGATGAGGGATTCAGGATGAGGAATGAGGGATCAGGAATGTGGGATTCAGGATCAGGAATGCGGGATGAGGGATTCAGGAATGTGGGATGAGGGATTCAGGAATGGGAGATGCATCTCCGCTCAATCTCCCCGTCACCCCCTCATCCTTCTGTCACCCCCTTTTCCCTATCCCCCTTTTCCTTATATCCCCCTTTATCCCGCTCACCCCAATCCCTCCGTCCCCCCTCTTATCCCCCATAACCCCCTTATCCCATATCCCCCTTTATCCCAAAACCCTCTTATCCCATATCCCCCCCACCCCATCACCCCCTTGTCCCAAACCCCATTTTCTCTCTTTATCCCCTTTTATCTCTCTATTCCCTTTTATCCCTCTATTCCCCTTTCCCCCTTCACCCCAATCCCTCCATCACCCCTTCATCCCAAACCCCCTTTTATCCCTTTATCACCCTTTATCCCTATACCCCCCACCCCAGTCTCCCACCCCCCTTATCCCAAACCCCCATCTTATCCCTTTATCCCCCTTTCCCCCTCACCCAACCCCATTTCCCCCCCTTTCCCCCCCGCTTTCCCCCCTCCTCCAATGCCTCCACCCCAAACCCCCCCGTTTTTCCCGTTCCCCCCCCCATCCTTTGTCTCTCCCTCTCTCTCCCTCTCTCCCGCTCTCAAGTGTTTTCAATTTTATTCTGAGTGGAATTAACTACCCCTGATGTCAAATTGCCGCCGCAATCGATAATAATATCTTTACAAAAGAGGATATTCTTCTCTCGCCGAACGGCCCCTGAAAAATGGAAAATTTAGTCGAAATTGATTCATTACTTGACACTTGGGCGGCCGGGCCCGTATTGATCGGGGGCTGTCATGTCCCATCTGCCCTAATCGAGCCTGAGCCGCGCTGTCGATGGGCGAATTTTTCATAATTCCACGAGACCAGACAGATACGAAAACACACGCGGCTCGCGCTGCGCCCCCCCCCCCCGCCCGTCTCACCCCCCTCCCGGCACCCCCCACCCGCCTCAGCCCCCCACCAGCCCGGCCCCAGCACCCCTCGGCACCCCCCGACCCGCGGTTCTTCTCCATCGCCTCCCCCCCGCCCGGCTCCGGCACCCCCCGACCCGTGATTCCCCCCCCGAGCCTTCGGCAGATCCTCCGCCGTTCTTGTGGGGGTCCCCACGGGCACCCCCAGACCCTCCTCATCACCCCCGGACCCACCCAAAGCCACCCACGGTCACCCCCGAACCCTCCCAGCCCCTCTCCTCTCAACCCCGGACCCCCACTGTCATCCCCACACCCCCCCCACAGTCCCTGTTCCCTCCCCAGGTCACTCCCAGACCCCCCCATTTCCTCCCCGTCGGCCCCGAGCCCCCCCAAACCATCCCCGCTCAGCCCTGGACCCCCACCCAGTTCTTCCTCGGCCACCCACGGTCCCCCCCCCGGTCACCCCAAAGCCACCCGCGGTCACCCCCGACCCCCTCCCCCCAGCTCCTCCGCGGCCAAACTCGGTCACCCCCAAATTCCCTCACAGCCTCCCCTGGTTGCCCCCGGACCCCCCAAAACCCCCCCCAGACCACCCGGTCACCCCCGGAACACCCCCGTGGCTCCCGTTCCCACACCCGACCCCCCCCCCCCGAATCCTCCGGTGCTCCCCAATTCCCCCCAGACCCCCTCAGACCCCTCTGGTCACCCCCCGACCCCCCAAAGCCTCCCCCGCTCATCCCCGAGCCCCCCAAAGCCCCCCCGAGCAGGAAATGAGGGGAGAGGGTTCAGGAACTGGGGGGGGGGGGGGGGGGTCCCCAGAGTCAAAATGGGGGGGGGCGACCCCTCCCGAAACAATTGGGGAGGGGGGAGACCCCCAGAGCTGGAATGGGGAGGGGGAGACCACTCCCAGGAGTTTTGGAGGGAAGAGGGGGAATCCCCAAGCCAAAATGGGGGGGTTTAGGGGGTCTCTCGAAATTAAGGCGGGGGGAGAGGGACCTCCCCCGACCCAAAATAGAGTGGTTCCACTGCTGGATGTTCCCCGGACCTCAAAATGTGGGGAGACCCCTCCCCAAAATACAATTTTTGGAGGGGATGTCTTCCCCGACCCATAAATTGGCAGGGGGGGACACTTTGGGGGTGGTCACATGCGTGTTTGGGGACATTTTGGGGGCTCACACGTGGGGAGGACACTTTGGGGAGTGTCAGGTGTATTCGAAGACATTTTGGGGGGTGTCACACTTGGTTTGGGAGACACTTTGGGGGCGCGAGGCCGCTTTGGGGGGAGTCTCGTGTGTATTGGGGACACTTCTGGGGGCAATGCGTGTGGGGGGGGACAGCCGGGGGGTCATTCCGGGGGGGCGGTCCCACGCCTGTCCGAGGGCAGTTTGGGGGGGGGGTCCCACCCACACGCGAGGACACTTTTCGGGGTGTCCCCCCCCCGTCCCCGGCGCGCAGGGGGGGTCCCTGGGTGCCCCCCCTCGCCGCCCCCCCCGATCGAAGCCCATTTCGGGCCGCGCCGCCGCAGCTGGTTTCAAATTTGATCAGCGATGAACTTTATTTTCCGAGTTTGAGGAAAATTATATCCATCGATCCGCCGGCCCCGCTCGGCCGCTACTTAAAGCCCGGCCCCGGCGCCGGCCCGCGGCCCCGGAGCCTTCGTCCCGCTCCTCTTCCTCCTCCTCTTCCTCCTCTTCCTCCTCTTCCTCCTCTTCCCCCCGGCTCTGCTTCCCGCCTTCCTCCCTTTCTCCTCTTCCTCCCCTTCTCTTTCTTCTCTTCCTCCTCCGCGCCTTCCTCCCCTTCTCTTCCTCCTCCATCCCTCTTCCTCCTCATTCCCTTCTCCTCTTCCTCCTTCATCTCCTTCCTCCTCTTCCTCCTCCTCCTCCTCTTCCTCCTCCTCCATCCCTTCTCCCTCTTCCTCCGGACCTTTCTCTGCTCCCTCCATCCCTCCTCTCCTCCTCCTCTTCCTCCTTCCCTCCCCTCCTTCCTCCTCCTCCTCCTCCTCCTCCTCTGCCCCGTCCCTCTCTCCTCCCTCTCCCCTGCCCCGCTCCCACCTGCCCGCTCCTCTCTTCCTCCTCCTCCTCTTCCTCCATCCCTCCTCCCTTCCCTCCTTCCCTCCTTCCCTCTCTCCCACCCCGGACCCTCCGTTCCCGCATCCCGGCTCCCTCCGTCCCCCCCCGCCGCTTCCACCCTCCCGCTCCCCGCCGATCCTTTCCCCGCCGTCCCGCTGCCCCCGCATCCCGGTTTCCATCCCCGGACCTTCTCCCGATCCCTGTTTTCCGTCCCCGGACCTTCTCCCGATCCCTGTTTTCCATCCCCGGACCTTCCATCCCCTCTCCCCGCATCCCCGCGGTCGCTCCATCCCCGCTGTCCCGGCTCCCTCCGATCCCGCTCCTCCCCGGTCCTCGCTGTCCCGCTCGCTCGGATCCCTGTCGCTCCCTGCCCGCAGTCCCGGCTCCCTCCTTCCATCCCCGCCGGTCCGTCTCGCTCCAATCCCACCGATCGCGTTCCTTCCATCCCCGCCGACCCCGATCCCTCCATCCCCGTCGTCCCGGCTCCATCGCTGCATCCCCTCTCCGTCCATCCCCGCATTCCCGATCCTTCCCTTCCCGCTCCCTCCGACCCCGTTCTGTCCATCCCCGCATTCCCAGTCCTTCCCATCCCGATCCCACTGATCCCTCTCCCTCCATCCCCACCGACCCCGCTCCTTCCATCCCCACCGACCCCGCTCTTTCCCTTCCCGATCCCTCCGATCTCGGGCGCTCCCTCCCCGCCGACCCCGCTCTCTCTTGTCCCCGCATTCCCGGTCCCTCCGTCTCCGCATTCCTGGTCCCTCTGTCCCCGCTCCCACCGACCCCACTCCTTCCATCCTCTCTCCCTCCGATCCCGGTCCTTCGGCCCCGCTCCTTCCATCCATTTCCCGCCGACCCCGGTTCTTCCCGCTCCCTCCATCCCCGATCCCTCCATCCCTCTCCCCCAGACCCCCGGTCCTTCCCGGTCTCTCCATCCCTCTCCCACCGACCCGGTCCTTCCCTGTCCCCCCGATCCCTCTCCCTCCATCCCTCTCCCTCCGATCCCTCTCCCACCGACCCCGCTCCCTCCATTCCCGGTCTCTCCGTCCCTTCTCTCCCCGACCCCGGTTCTTCCCGATCCCTCCGTCCCTCTCCCCCCGACCCCCTCTTCTGCTCTCTCTCCGCGACCCCCGGTTCTTCCCTGTCCCTCTGATCCCGGTTCCCCCGGCCCTGCTCCCTCCATCCCTCTGCCCCCGACCCCCGATTCCTCCCTCTCCTCCCGACCCCCGGCCATCCATCCCTCTGCTTCCCATCCCGATTCTTCCCTCCCCCCCAGACCCCCCAATTCCCCCCTCTCCCCCCATCCCTCCCACCCCCAATTTCTCCCTCTCCCCCCGACCCCCAATTCTTCCCTCTCCCTCCATCCCCCAGACCCCAAATTCCTCCCTCTCCCCCCATCCCCACATCCCCCCCTTTCCCCACCTCCCTCTGCGGATGCCACGGACCTTCTAAAAGGGGGGTAGGGGAGGGTCCGCGACCCCGACCCCGACCCTCTCTCCGGGACCTCCGGCCCCTCTCTCCGGGACCCGTCCCCGCCGCCTCCCTGGCCCGATGCGGGGCCGCCCCGCGGTGAGTTCCCAACTTCCCCGACGGCTGCGGCTCGGGCCGGTCCTGCGTGTCCCCCTCCCACCCGCGACCCCTCCCCACGTCCCCGCGTGTCCCCCCCCACCTCCCCGATTCTTTTTCCCGACCCCCCCTCCCGCCGCTGCCGGCCCCGATCGAAGTTTCTGGCAACAAAGGGAAATAGCGAATCGATCGCGCCGGAGATTAAGAGACAAGTGCGGGAATCCATCAGCGCCCGGAGAGACCCCGGAGAGACCCTATAGAGACCCTACAGAGATCCCCCGGGCTCCAGAGAGACCCTCGGGCCCTATAAAGCCTATAGGGGTTCCATAGAGCTCAGAGAGAGTCCGGCCCCACCGAGACCCCCGCCCTAGAGAGAGCTCGGAGAAACCCCCCCTGGTGCTGGGGAGACCCTGTAGACACCCTATAGATGCCCCCAGGACCGTGGGAGCCTATAGACACTCTACAGAGACCCCATGGGCTCCAGAGAGACCCCTGGGTCCTATAGAGGCTGCGTAGGGCCTATAGAAACCCTGGCACCACAGGGACCCCCACCCTAGAGCGAGCTTAGAGAGACTCCCCAGGCTGTGGAGAGACCCTATAGAGACCCTATAGATACCCCCAGGACCTAGAGAACATATAGAGATCTCACGGACCCCATAGAGACCCCTGCCCTAGAGACACCCTATAGAGACCCCATAGAACACCAGCCCCACAGAGACCCAGGCCCTGTATAGCCTAAAGAGACCCCATAGAGACCCCAGCCCCTGCAGAGGCCCTGGCACCACAGAGTCCACAGAGTCCCCCGAACCTCCAGAGCCCCCTGAACCTACTGAGATCCCAACCCCTATAGAGACTCTGGCCCCTCTGGAGACCACCAGCCCATTTGGAGACCCCCAGATCCTGTGGAGCCTATGGAGACCCCCGACCCTATAGAACACACCCTGCCAGCCTCTGTGGAGACCCAGAAACCACAGAGTCTCCCAGCCCTATAGACCCCTAAAGGCCCCCCCGATCCCTCCGCATCCCCTTTGCCCCCACCCCCATCACCCTATAGACCCCATGCTCCCCCTACATCACCCCATAGACCCCATACTCCCCCTGCATCCCCTATATCCCCTATAGGGGGGGGTCTCACTGCGGCGCCGGGCGCGAGGCGTGACTGGGGTGCAGATTGGGGGGGCTGCGGCACGCGGGGCACACGCGTGTGTGCGGACGCCTCCCAGTGCCACCAGTGCCACCAGTGCTGCTGCCGGACGGGGAGGGGGTCCCGAGGCGATTTTTGGGGTGCGGGTGGCACGTGTGATGGGGCACGGAGGTGGGGGGGCGGTTTGCACATGCCTGGGGGGGTGGGGGACACAAACAGGTGTGGTCTGTGCTGTGCGCACCTGTGCTCTCTCACGTGTCCTTGCACACCTGTGCAGGTGGGGTCTGTGCACGCTCACGTGTCCTTGCACACCTGTGCACGCTCACGTGTGTCTTGTACACCTGCACACGTGTGCTCTGTCCGCTCTCACGTGTGCTCTGTGCACGCTCACGCGTCCTTGCACACCTGCACACGTGCGCTCGTGTCCGCGTGTGCTGACACACCTGTGCACGCGTGCCCTCGCACGTGCACACGGCCTGTGCGCCCTCACGTGTGCTTGGCACATGTGTGCACGTGTGCTCTGCATTGGTGTGCACACGTGGCCTCGCACGTGGGGCTGGCACACCTGTGCAGGTGTGCCCTGCGCACCCTCACGTGTGGTCTGTACACCCTCACCTGTATTTTGCACACCTGTGCACGTGTGCTCTGTGCCTTGCACGTGGGGCTGGCACACCTGTGCACGTGTGCTCTGTGCACCCTCACGTGTGCCCTGTGTTGGGGTACACATGTCCTTGTCACACTGCACACGCGTGGGCTGCACACCTGTACATGCGTGCCCAGCACAGCCTTGCATGTGTGCCCTGCACACCTGTGCACGTCTGCCCTGTGCACCCTCACCTGTATTTGCACACCTGTGCACGTGTGCCCTTGTACATGGGACTGACACACCTGTCCTTTCCATGTCCCATCCATGTTGGATCATTGCGTGGTTGGTGTGGGGTCGGTGCCGTTCCCGTGTGGGATCTGTGTCACTCCCGTGTCACTCCCGTGTCATTCCCGATTCGGATCCATGTAGGATCGGTGTGGGATCAGTGTGGGGTGGGTGCCGTTCCCGTGTGGGGTCGGTGCCGTCCCCGAGCCGGATCTGTGTGAGATCGGTGCCGTTCCCGTGTCATTCCTGTATGGGATTCATGTGGGGTCGGTGTGGGACCGGTGCCGATCCCGTGTGGGATCGGTGCCGTTCCCGAGCCGGAGCCGCGCCCGCCCAGCGCGGGATCGATGCGGCCGCGAGTCGCGCCCTGTCACGATAATGGATGGCTCCCATCGCGCCTGATCGATGCCGGCAATGAGCGCGCGGCTCCGCCGGTACTGCCGGAACCCCCTTGGTACCGCCGGAACCCCCCGAACCTCCCCCGACACTGTCGGAACCCCCCCGGCATCCGCGGCACTGCCGGAACGCCCCCGGTACTGCCGGAACCCCCCTGGTACCGCCGGAACCCCCCGAACCTCCCCCGACACTGTCGGAACCCCCCCGGCATCCCCGGCACTGCCGGAACGCCCTCGGTACTATCGGAAGCCCCCGGTACCGCCGGAACCCCCCTGGTACCGTCAACAGCCGCCAGTACTGTCGGAACCCCTCCGGCACTGCCGGAACCCCCTCGAACCATCCCGGTACTGTCAACACCCCCCGGCACCCTCCCGGCACTGCCGAAACCCCTCCAGTACCGTCAACACCCCCCGGCAATGTCAGCACCCCCCCGGCACTGCCGGAACGCCCCCGGAACCCCCCCCCGAGCCCGCCCGGTACTACCAGTACCCCCCGGTACCCCCCGGTACCGTTAACACCCCCCCAAAACCCTTCGGTACCTCTCGAACTCCCCAGGAACCCTCGGGCCCCCCCGGGCCCCCAAAACCCCTCAGTGTCCCCGGGACTTTTGGGGGGGGCATCTCCTCGCTGTCCCTCCCCATTTATGCCCCTGATTTCGGGGGGCCGTCACCCCCTTTCCCCCCCTTTTATTCCCGAATATTGGGGGGAACTCCCCCTTTTTCTCCCCCTCCCTTTTGTCCCCCAATTTCGGAGGTGTCCCCCCTCTGTCCCGCCCTCTTCCCACGCGTGTCCCCCGGCCCCGGGGGGGTCCCTCTGCTGTCCCCCCCCTCCACCCCGGAGCCGCCGAAGCCTCAAATCAAAAGCGGCGTCAGGACTAAAGTGGCTCCAAATGAAGAAAAATGGAGCCGGGGCCGGAACGCGGCGGCTCCGGGACCCCCGGGACCCCCGGGAGGGTTGGGGGGGCTCGGGGGGGCTCGTGGGGGCTTTGGCGCCGCCACCGCGATCTCCGGGACCCCCAGGAACCCCCGGGGGTGCTTTGGGGGAGGCACAAGGACCGCCGATATGTTTTGGGGGGCTCTTTGGGGGCCGGCATCGGGATCATCGGGGCGGTTTTTGGGGGTCTTTGGGGGGGGGGCAGCGGGACCCCCGATGGGTTTTGAGGGGTGGTACAGGATCACCGGGAGGGGTTTTTGGGGGTCTTTAGGGGCTTCGGGGGCTGCATCGCGCCCCCCGGTGTGGTTTCGGGGGGCGGCACAGGGAACCCCGGAGCGGTTTGGGGGGGTCTTTGGGGGCTTCGGGGGAGGCACCATTACCCCCGGTGAGGTGGTGGGGGAGTCTTTGGGGGGTCTCACAGTCACGTACAGCCCCTATAGGGGCCGGTGGTGGACGCTCCCCCTTCCACGCGACCCCCGTGCGACCCCCCCCACATTCCCGACCCCCCCTCCACCCCCATCCCTCATTAATCACCCACTAATGGCTCATTAGCGCAGCCCCTCCCCCTTCCGCCCCCTTCCATCCCCCCCCAGACCCCTCCCCAAATCCCCCCGGTCCCCCCCGGGACCCCCGGATCTCAAACAGCCCCAAACCCCCCCGAATTCGCCCCAAACTCGCGCCGGGGCCGGATCCGCCCGCGGGCGGCGGCGCCTTTGAAGTGGCGGCCCCGGGACCCCGCGGGACCCCCCGGGACCCCTCCCCAAATCCCCCCCGCCCCCTCCCCTCCCGGATGCGCTCCGTGAGCGTACCTGCGGCTCCTGTGAGCGGGTCCTATGGAGCCTCCCGGACCCTATAGAGGGTCGGGATGGATTCCTGGCCCCTATGGATGGGGGGAAATGGACACCCAGCCCCTATAGATGGTCACCCCCTATAGAGACGCCCCCCTCAAACGCTATAGATGGGGGGGATGGACCCTCCCCGCGCCCTATAGATGGGGGGGGAAAGGGACCCCCGGCTCCCTATAGACGATCTGGATGGAGCCCCGGCCCCTATAGACGGTCGGGATGGATCCCCCCATATCATACACGAGCTCTATACGGGCCCCCTACCCTATAGATGGGGGAGAATGGACCCCCAGCCCCTATAGATGGACAAGATGGACCCCCGGACCCTATAGACGGTCTGTACCTACCCCCCGCCCCAACAGGAGCGCCCCATAGGGGCTCTACAGGCTCCACTCTGTTTGCGCCGTTAATGACGAGCCATTAATTATCAATTAATTATCAATTAATTGTTATTAATCACTCCCCGTCGCCACCGTGCGTTCCGGTGCCTATAGAGGGACGTATGGGGGAACTGTGTGGGGCTACAGGGGCTGTGCGGAGCCCTAAACCCCCCCAAAACACCCCAAACTCCCCCAAAACCCTGTTGAATCTCCCCCAAATCTCCCCCAAACCCCACGTCGAGACCTCAAGATCCCACCTCGCCCCCTCCCCAACCCCCCAAATCCCCCCAAACCTTCCTCAATCTCCTCCAACTCCCTCAAAACCCCCCCAAATCCTCCCCCAAATGCCCCCAAAACTCCCCTAAACCCCCCTCGAACCTCCCCTAGGTTCCCCCAAACCCCACGCGGAGACCCCCAGACCCCTCCTCGCCCCCTCCCCACCCCCCCACTCCGATCGCGGCGGATCAAAGCGGCCCCATTGATCCCGCGATCGATCGGGGCCGGGGGCTCGGGGGGGCTCGGGGGGGTCCGGAGAGGTCCGGGGGGGGTCCTGGGGGCTCGGGGGGGTCTTTGGGGGGGGGGTCGGGGCTCGCTGCCATCGCCGCGGGCCATGGAACAGCGAGGCGGTAATTGGGGATCATGAATAATTCATAAGGGGGGCGGGGGGAGGGGCCGTGGGAACGGGGGGGGGGAAGGGTTTGGGGGTCTGTGGGGGGGGCTTGGGAGGATATAGGGGGTGATTGAGGGTCTATGGGAGCGTTTGAGGGGCTTTAGGCGCGTTTTGGGGGAGTTTTGCCGAGTTTGGGGGGGATTTGGGGTCTATAGGGAGGCTTGGGGGGGGATTTGGGGTCTGTGGCCGGGGTTTAGGGGTCTATAGGAGGGTTTGGGGGTTTAGGGGTCCATAGAGGCGGTTTGTGGGTGTCTGAGGGGTCTGTGGGGGTGTGTAGGGGGTGTTTGGGGGTCCGCGTGTTTGAGGGGGGTGTCTATAGGGGGCCTGCAGATGCGGGTTTAAGGGGTCTCGGTGTGTGAGGGGTTTGTGTCTATAGGGGATCTGTGTGCATTTAAAGGGTCTGTGTATCTATAGGGGATTTGTAGGGGGTCCGCGTGTGTATAAGGGGCGGTTCTGTCTGTAAGGGATGCGGGTCTATAGGGGATCTGTGTGTGTTTAAGGGATCTCTCTGTGCATATACGGGGGGGGGGTCTGTGTGTGCATAAGGGATGTGCGTGTTTATATAGGGTCTCTGTGTTTCTATAGGGTCTCTGTGTGTATATAAAGGGGTCCGTGCCCCTATAGGGGTGTCCATGCCCGGCGGTGGCCGCGGGCCCCAATTCCCAGCGCGGGTCGTTAACGCGATGAGAAAAAAACCCCAAACCCACTTGAAAAGCGGCGAATCCCGAAATCCCAAATAACGAGGAGGGAGCGGCGCCGCTGCCGGGGGGCACCGGGGGGGGAGGGGCGGGGGAGAGGAGAGGGGGGTGGAGGAGGGGAAGCGCGGCCGTGGCCCGAAATCTCGGAATGTGCCCCTAAAGCTGCCCCTGTGCCCATAAAACCCCCCCTAAATCCCCTCCCGTGTCCCTAAATGTGCCCCCGGCCCCCAAATCTGTCCCTAAATTCCCCCCCTGTGCCCCCGTGTCCCAAAATCTCCTCCCACCCCCCTCAAATCCTTCCCTGCGCTCCTGAACTCACCCCAAACGCATCTCGAAATCCCCCTCTGAACCCCAAAATCCCCCTCTGAACCCCAAAGTCTTTTCCCACCCGCTCTAAATCCGCTCCCACGCCCTCAAACGCCCCCCCGCCCGGGCCCCCAAATTTACCTCGACCCCCCAAATTCAGCCCAAACCCTCCCGAATTCACCCCAGACCCCCCCGAATTCACCCCAGACCCCCCGAATTCACCACAAACCCTCCCAAATTCACCCCAAATCCACGAATTCCCCCCCCTGCAGGTGTGACCCCCCCGTCATGGACTGCGCCTGCGTGTCCGACCTGCTCCTCACGGCCCCGGTGCCCGCGCTCTGGACCCCAGGTACGCCCGGGACTCCCGGGAGGGGAGGGGACACACCTGGGGACCCCCCGGAGTCATGGACACACCTGGGGGACCCCAGGACACACTTGGAACCCCCAAATCCTGCCCCACGTGGGATCCAGGTGATGTCCCCATTGTCCCCGCAGGGTTCGCGTTCCCCGAGTGGGCGCAGGAGGGGACGCTGATGATGTCACAGCAATGACGTCACACCGATGATGTCACAGTGATGACGCGACTGCTGTCACACTGATGACGTCACTGCTGTCCCAGCGATGTCCCCGCCGTCCCCGTGGGGTTCGCGTTCCCCGAGTGGGCGCAGGAGGGGACGCTGATGATGTCACAGCAATGATGTCACACCGATGATGTCACTGCTGCTGTCACAGTGATGACGCCACTGCTGTCACACTGATGACGTCACTGCGGTCCCAGCGATGTCCCCGCGGGGTTCGCGTTCCCCGAGTGGGCGCAGGAGGGGACGCTGATGATGTCCCGCTGCTGTCACAGCGAGGATGTCACAGCGATGATGTCACAGCAGCGATGGCGTCACGCTGACGCTGTCCCAGCCGTGTCCCCGCCGTCCCCGCAGGGTTCGCGTTCCCCGAGTGGGCGTACAAGGCGGAGTCGAGCCCCGGCTCGCGGCAGATCCAGCTCTGGCACTTCATCCTGGAGCTGCTGCGGCAGGAGCAGTACCGCGAGGTCATCGCCTGGCAGGGCGACTACGGCGAGTTCGTCATCAAGGACCCCGACGAGGTGGCCCGGCTGTGGGGGGTGCGCAAGTGCAAGCCCCACATGAACTACGACAAGCTCAGCCGCGCCCTCAGGTCAGGGGGACCCCAAATCCCCATCCCCGGGACCCTCAAAGCCATCCCGGGATCCCCAGAGCCAGCTGGGAGCCGGGGGACACCGGGCACTGGGGGGACACGAGGGCAGCCCCACACGAACCGTGACGAGCTCAGGTCAGGGGACGGCCCAAATCCCCATCCCGGGGACCCCCGGACTGATCCCGGGACCCCTGGACCCACCTGGGAACCCAAAAACTCCCCAGGGACCCCCAATCCCCAACTCCGGGAGCCCCAGGAACCCCAAATCCCCATCCCGGGCATCCCCGGAACGATCCCGGGACCCCCAGGGGCCGCTGGGGGACACTGGGGAGGTTTGGGGGGCTCTGTGGGATCTCTCGGGGGTCCTGGGGGGGTCCCGACAGGTACGGGGGGCATCGGTGGTCTCATGGTGTTGACAATACTGGGCATACTGGGAACCGGGCACTGGGCCGAACTGGGGCGGCCCCGGGCGGTTCCGGAGGGTGGCGGGGGGTCCCAGCCAGGCCGCGCCCCCTCCCCAGGTATTACTACAACAAGCGGATCCTGCACAAGACCAAGGGCAAGCGCTTCACCTACAAGTTCAACTTCAGCAAGGTGGTGCTGGTCAACTACCCCCTCCTGGAGCTGGGGGGGGGGGCTCCGCTCCTGCTGACCCCCGGGCCCTGCCCCGCCGCCGCCCCCGGCCCTGAGTGCGCCTCCATCACCCCCGAGGTACGGCGGGGGGAGAAGAGGGGAGGGGGCTTCGCTGGGGGCCGCCCCCGAGGTGCTGGGGGGGGCTCTGAGTGAGACACGGGGGGAACTGGGGAGGGGTCTCCACCTGGAGCCATCCCCGCAGCACTGCGGGGCACAGGGAGGGCCTCCCGTTGACCCCTCCCCAAATTCAGCTCCCCCCGCCCCCCCCCAGACGCTGCAGTCGCTGTTCTGCGCCCCCCGCCCCGCCGACCCCCCCGGGCGCCCCTCCCTCTTCGAGAGACCCCCCGAGACCCCCGAGAAGCTGCGGCTGGAGGCGGCTGTGCCCTTCCTGGGCTCCGGTGAGGGGAGGCGCGACCCCCGAAATGGGGTGGGGGGGACACCGGGATGGGACCCCTGAACAGGACCCCAGAATGCGGGGGGGGGGGGGGGGGGGGGGGGACGACACCGGGACTCGGACCCTCAGAATGGGGGGTGGGGGGCAGCGGGATGGGATCCCGAAATGGGAATGGGACCCCCAAAATAGAGACCCCCCAAAACGGGCGGGGACCCCCGGGCGGGAATTGGGACCACCAAAACGAGGACCTCACAACAGGGCAGGGACCCCTAAAACGTCCCCCCCAAATCCAATGTGGGTCCCCAAACCCACCGGTGGGACCCCACCCCCCCGAATCACCCCGTAACCCCCTGACGCCCCCTCCCCAAATTCCCCGCAGGTCTCTCGGGGTACTCGAAGGCTCCGGCGCTTTTGGGGGGAGGGGGCTACGGGCGGCCCCCCCCTCCCCGAGTACCCCTGGGGGTGGGGGTCGTACCTGCCTGGGGCGCTGCCGCTGCCCCCCCCCCGCCAAGCTGCCCCCCCCCGGCCGCGCTCTATCCCCCCCCCTTCTACCTGCCGCCCCCTCCCCCGGCGCCCCCCGCGCCCCCCGCGCCCCTCCACGCCGGAGGGGGAGCAGGGGCGGTGGGGGAGGGGTCGGACTCGGAGCTGGAAGTGACGGACGGGGGGGGGGCGAGCTCGGGGGACGAGGCCGAGACCCCCCCCCCTGCCCCAGAGCCCCTCCCCAGCGCAGCCCCCCTCCCGCGGGAAGGGCCCCGCCCGTACCTGAGAGACCTCGGGGGGGGGGGGGGGGGGGTACCACATTCAGCCCCGACCCCCCGGAAATTGGGGAGTCCCACGTCTGGCTCTGCCCCCCCGGAAACTGGGTGGAGGGTCCCATGTTCGACCCGGACTCCCCCTAAAGTGGGGGGAAGGGGTCCAGCCCTGATGGAAATCCCGGGATCCGCCCCCCCCCCCCGCCCCGCCCCCTCCCCCTTCTCCCACGCTGATTTTGGGGAGGGGGTGACTTTGTGCCCCCCCCTTTTTAACCCCCCGTTGGAAGTGCAATATGGTTGTGCCCCCCCCACCCTCGCTTGTGTCGTTGTGATGGAGGAACGAGCCCCCCCAAAAGACCCCTCCCCAAATTCTTGTGCCCCCCCCCATGTAAATACCCCTCCCCCCCCGCCGCCCCGGCGGCTGCTCAAGCAATAAAAGACCCCTCGCTCGGCCTCGTTTTATTTGGGGGGGAGGGGGTGTTGGCGTGGGGCATGTCCTGGTGGATTGGGGAGGGGTCTCCGCTGTGCTCCCCCCCCCAAAAAAAACCTCAGTGCAGCAGAAGCAACCTTGACTTTATTTGGCATTTTCCCAAATTCTTTGGTTTTCCACACACTGCGGGGCAGGACGAGCGGTGGGGGGGGGTGCTTTGTGACGCCCCCGCCCCCAAATTTATGTACATCACCATGCCCACCCCCAGCACGAAAATTGGGAAGGGGTCTCCCCCCCCCATATATAAATTCATATAAAATCGCAGCAAATGTATAAAACCAAAACAAACAGCGCGGGAGGGGCAGCGGGGGGACCCCCCCAGAGCGGGATGTGGGGGGACCACCCCACCCCAAAATAAAATAAAAAAGGGGGGGGGGGTGCGTGGAGACCCCTCCCCAAAAACTTCAGGCTCGGCGTTTGTCGCCCTCCGGTGGCGGCTCCAGGAACTGCAGCCCCGAATTGAGGGGGGGGGGTCGCGAATCGTCCTGGGGGGGTTTTGGGGAGGGGGGGAAGGGGAGGTCAGGGGGGGCGAAGGGAGACCTCCGGACCCCTCTCCAAACTGAAGCCCCCTCCCCTCACCTCCCTCACGTGAAGACACTGCGCTTGGCCAGGAAGAGCTGCCAGTAATGGTCTTCCATTTCCTGGGGGGGGACGGACGGTTGTTGGGGGGGTCCACACCCCTCTTGGGGGGGGGACAAGACCCCCCCCTCAATCCCGTTACTGGGGGGTCCCAGCTACACCAGGGGGGTCCCTACACCCCTTTTTGTGTGGGGCAGAGACCCCCAAAACCCTCTTTTGGGAGCACGGGGGTCTCTACCCCCGCTTTCGCAGAGGGTCACAGCCCCCCCCAAGCCCTCCAAAAACTCCCCGAAACGCCGCCCTGGGCCCCCCCGTGCTCCCCCCTCGCTCCCCCCTCACCTTGAGCCCCCTCAGGGCTTCCTCCAGTGCTCCCAGTTCAGCCTCCAGCCAGGCTGCCGGGCCCGGGGACAGCCCCAAATTGGGGGGTGGGCTCTGCTCGGGACCCCCTGCCTCGGGCAGTGCCCCCGGAGTCCCCCAGGGGCCGCTGGGGGCCCCCCCTGCAAGAGATTTAAAGGGGGGGGGGGGTCACACAATGAAAGTCAGGACCCTCCCCCACAACCTGGACACCCCCTCCCCAAGTTCCAGTGCCCCCCCGCAGACGCTCGTTTCTTTGACCCTCCCCTTTGACCCCTCCCCATTTTTTACCCCCCTCCAACCCCCCCCGTGCCTGCAGACCCCTCCCCCCTTCCTTGACCCCCTCCCGAAATTTGGGCCCCCCCCCCCCCCCCCCCGCACCCGTGGCCTCCCTTTCCCTGCCCCCTCCCCGGGCCCCAACCCCCTTTTTTTTTGTCTCCCTCTTCCCCCTTTTTTGACGCCCCCGCAGACCCCCCCCCCCCTTTTCTCTGACCCCCTCCCCAAATTTCGGTGCCCCCTCCCCCCACCTGCGGCCCCCCCCTCGGGGCGCTCGCCGTCGCTCTCGGCCCCATCTCCCGCGTGTCTCCGCTCCTGCTCGGGGGGGGCCGCGCCGGGACCCCCCCCCCAAATCCTGCTCGGAGGGGTCCCCACGGCCCCCCCCCGCCCGCAGCAGCTGCCGCAGCGCCGCCACTGGGGGGGGCACGGGAAAAGGTGGGGGGGGGCTTTTAGGGGAAATTTTGGAGGGGGGTCTAGAGGGAATTTGGGGTGGTTTGGGGAGCGTCTGGGTGGGGTTTTGAGGGGGCATTGGGGGGGTTTGGGGGGGTCTGGGGGGAGGATGGGGGATTGGGGAGTTTGGGTGGGTTTTGGGGGTATTTGGGACAGTTCTGGTTGGTTTTGGGTTTGGGTCGTTTTAGGGGGGTTTTGAGGTTCAGGGGGAGGTCAGTGGGGGGTTGCAGATGAATTTGGGGAGGGGTCTCACCTCTCTGCAGGGCAGCGGCCGCCAGCCCCCCCCCCTCGGGACCACGGGGGGGTTGGGGGAGCCCCCCCAGGCCCCCTCTCTCGGCCTCACGTTTCTCCGGGGGGCCCCCGAATTCAGTGCCTTCCACAGCCCCATCCTTTTCCCGCTCTGGGGGGGGACACGGGCTGAGACCCCCCAGGGACACCCCCAAAACAACCCTGGGAAAACCCAAAAACCACACAGGAACCCCAAAAGCCACCTGGGACACTCCAAAGCCTCCCCTTTTTGGGGCCTCTGTGGGTGGGTTTTGGGGGATTTTTACTCACTCCAGGTGGCCCTGGGGGTTTTGGGAATTCCTGGGTCAGTTTTTCAGGGCTTTTTGGGGCCTCTGGGTGGTTTTTTGCTGTTTTGGGGGGTTTTTACCCCCAGGACTCCCAAACCTGCCCGAATTCCGTGCCTTCCACAGCCCCGTCCTTCTCCTACTCCTGGGACACTCCAAAGTCCAACCCAAATCCCCCCATGAACCCCAAAACCACCCCTGGGACCTCCCAAACTCCCCCAAACCTCTCCCAGAACACCCCAAACTTCCCCAAACAGCCCCCAGGACCCCCATTTCCCCCCAGACCCTCCAAACCAGGACCCTCAAGATTCCCCAAAACCCACCCAGGATACCCCAAACCCCCTCTCCAAGACCCCTAAAACCCCAACACCCTCCAAAAGCCCCCAAAGCCCCCCAAAGACCCCCCACTTACCGCCCAGGGGTAGTGGCTCCTTCAGGACCCCCCCACCATTTTCGGAGGGGTCCCGGTAACTGGTGGGGGGGGAGGGGGGGAGGGTCAGCAAAGAGACCCAAATCCACCCCAAAGGCCCCCCCTGGTTATCCAGGGGGATTCTGGGGGGGGGCTCTGGGGGGAGTTAGGGGCTGGGGCTGGCTCAGGACAGGGGTTTGGGGGGTGCTGGGTGGGTTTTGGGGAGATTTTGGGGGGTGTGGGTGGGGTTTTGGGGGTGGCTGGGTGCATTTTTTGGGGTTTTTTTGGGGGGTTTCACTCTTTCCAGATGGCCTGGGGGATGTTCGGGTGGATTTTGGGGTCTCTGTGGATTTTTGCAGTTTTTGGGGGGCTGTTGCTCATCCCAGGTGGCCCTGGGGGGTTTTGGGGTTTCTGGGTCAGCTCTTCAGGGATTTGGGGGTCTCTGGGTGCAGTTTTGGGGTGTTTTTGGGGTTTTTACTCACTCCAGGTGGCTCTGGGGGCCATGGCCCCCCCCGGCCCGCGCCGCCTTGGCCCGGTGGGACCCCGGCAGTTTGAGGGACCCCGCAGTGTCACTGATGATGCTGCACCAGCTGGGGGGGTCGGGGGGATCAGGACCCCCCAAATTCCCCCCAGGACCCCCCCAAAAAACCGCAGGATCCCCAAGGCCCCCAATCACCCTTCCAAGACCCTCAAAATCCCACCAGGGACCCCCAACCCTCCCCTCAGAACCCCCCAGGCCCCCCCATGCCCCCCCCAAAAGCCGCCCCTCCCTCACTTTTTCCTCTCGGAGACGCTCTGGGCCACCAGCTCGTAAATCTGGGCGCCGTTTTCCCAGCTGATGATGACGTAAAAGGCCTTGTGGTCTAGGGGGGAGCAAAATTTGGGGGTCATGGGGGATTGGGGTACCCCTGTGCTGGGATCCCCCCAAAAAAAGCCCAGGACCGCCCCAAAACTGAGCCTTGAGCAGCTCAGAGTGAGCCCACAGCTCCTAAAATCAGCCTCAAACGAGCCCCAAGTGTCCCAAAATCAGCCTTGAGTGCCCCCAAAATGCCAAAAGCAACCCCTGCACCCCCAACAACAACCCCCAGACCCCCCAAAAGAACCTCCAGGGTGCCCAAAAAGAACCCCTACACGCTCCAAAACTCCGCAGGCCCCAAAACAAGCCCAGAGTGCTGCCAGCGAGCCCAAACTGAGCCAGGCTCCCCCAAACCGAACCGAACTCCCTCAAACCGAGGCGAGCGCTCCAGAACTCGGGGTGAGCCCCCCAAAACTCGTCTTCCCGCACCTGTGGCCACCTCGCGGGTCATGGCCGAGCGCAGGCGGATCACCGGGCTCAGCATCTGCTTCCCGTCGGGCGCGGGGGCGAGCGCGCGGCTGTGGCAGCGCAGCACCAGCCGCTCCTCCTGCCGCTGCAGCAGCACCAGCAGATCGTCCAGCAGCAGCACCTGCACCTCTGCGGGGTCCCCGAAATTCAGGGGGGTCGGTAGAGGGGTCACAGGAACCCCTCCCCCCCGAATTTCGGGGATTCCCCCCCCCAAAATGTGCTCACCCACGGCCTTGTCACGGGTGACGCGCCAGGTCAGGGGCCCCTCGTGCACCAGGGTGCGCTTGGTGATGTCGGTGTTCTGAGGGGATTTGGGTTTTTTTGGGAGGCTTTGGGGGTTTGGAGGGGATTTCGGGTTGTTTGGGGGGTGATTTGAGGGAGTTGGGGGAGGTCTGGGGGTGACTGGGGTCTCACGGTGAACCAGATGGTGTTGGTGCTCTGTAGGGAACTGGGGGGGCTTGGGGAGCTTTGGGGGGCAGCTCAGAAGGGTCTGGAGGGATCAGGGAGGGGAATTGGGGGAATTGGAATGGGATTTAGGAGGATTTTGGGGGAGTTAGGGGGTTTGGGATAGGATTTATGGGGATCTGGGGGGTTTGGGGTTGTCAGAGTGGGAAAACGGGGGAGTTTGGGATGAATTTGGGGGTCCTGGGACCCCCCCCCCCCACCTTGAACTCGCTCAGCAGGGGGTCCGTGCTCTGCTTCAGGTTGGAGAGGTCGAGGCGCCGCTGGTAATCCTTGAGCTTCTGCAGGGGTACAGGGCGAATTTGGGGAGTCCCAGGGGGAATCTGGGGGTCCCGGTGGGAATTTGGGGGGCCCGGTGGGAATTTGGGAGGTTCCGGTGGGAATTTGGGAGGGTTATGGCGCCCTCTGCAGGTGAAGAGGGGGCATTACAGACACCGCTGAACGAGGGGTCCCAGGAAGGATTTGGGGGAGTCCTGTGGGGGCTCCGGGGGACCTTGGAGGGTCCCAAGGGGTTCTTGGAAAACCGAGGGGGGGGTTCAGAGGGAATGTGGAGGGTCCCAGGAAAGATTCTGGGAGTCCCGGAGGGGGTCTGAGGATGTGTGAGGCACTGGCATCCTCAGCAGGTGAAGGAGGGGGCACTGCAGGTGGGCGATCCCGCCACGGATTTGGGGCATTTTGGGAGGGTTCCCAGGGGTTTTGTGGGGGATTTTGGGGGTCCTACCATGAGGTTCTCCATGTCCCGGACCTCCTGGTTGACGTGGTTGAGGATCTGGCGGCAGCACTCGGCCGCCTGCTCCACCTTGGCCCGCTCAGCTGCAACTTCTAGGAGGGATCTGGGGACTCAGAATGGGGTTTTTTTTGGGGTTCGGGTGCTTTTTGGGGTTCTGGAGGGTTTTGGGACCACTCACCCGTGCATTTGGTGATGCTGAGCAGGAGCAGGGGGTACTTGGTGAGCCGCTGCATCTCCGTGGGAATGATGTCCTTGAGCTGCAGCCGCCGGCACCGCGGGCGGCTCTCGGCCTCCTGGGAGACCCAGAGAGATTTGGGGAGGGTTTTGGGTGCCCGGGGTTTTTGGGGTCCCTCAGAGGGTGTTTTTGGGAGCCCCAGGGCGTGTTTTCGGGGTATCTGGATGAACTTATCAAACCTTGTGTTCTTGAGCTGACCACCCCAAACCCCCTCTGCCCCCCCCTCCCCCAAATCACCGCTAAAATAACCCCAGACCCACTGCAAATTTTTTGGGACACTCGGGGTGTATTTTTGGGGTCCCCAGGGGTATATTTCAGGGTCCTGGGGGACGTTTTTGGGGTACGTGGGTGAACTGATTAAACCTCGTGTCCTCGTGCGGACCCCCAAAACCCCCCCCAGACTTTTTGGGGTGGCTGTGGAGTGTTTTTGGGGTGTCCCGGGGGGGGTTTTGGAGTACCTGGATGAACAGGTTGAACCTGGTGTCCTTCCTCTGCTTGGCCTTGAGCTGCTCCAGGGCAAAGCTCTGGCGGCTGCAGAACCGCGCCGAGATCTTCTGGAACCAGCTGCCCTCGGTGCCCTCGAACTGGGGGGGGGACAGAGGGGGCCCCCCGAACCTCGGGGACACCCCAGAACTATCAGTGAGACCCCCCAAGGCTCGGGTGAGACCTCCCCAAAATCATTGGGGGACCCCGAGAACGTGTGTGGGACCCCAGACTCAAACACGAGCCCCCTGTGCTCCCATGGACCCCCAGACCCAGAGAGGCTCCCCTGAGCACCCCCGTTCCCACCCCGACGCCCCAAAAACCCCCCCCCAAAAAACCCCAAAACCCCACCCTGGCCAGCAGCACGTCCCCAATCTCGGCGATGATGAAGCCACTCTCCTCCCGCAGCTTCTTGAGGCTGTCGAGGAACAAAGCTGGGACAGGACAAGGTGGGGTTGCACCCCCTCCAAAGAAAAGCCCCAAAATCCCCCCTGGGGAGCACCACGGGCCCCCCCCCGACTCACTGTGAACCTCCACAAGGTCCTCGAGGCTCGGGAAGATGTTGGAGAGCTCCTGCTCATCGAAAAACCCCTCACGGAGCATGGGCTGGTAGAAGAGCTCCAGCAGCACCCGCAGCATCCGCACGTGCGCGTGCTCCGTCAGGAACAGCTCTGCAACAGCGGGTTTGGGAGTTTTTGGGGGTCCTGAGAGATTTGGGGAGGGTCTAGAGGGTCTCTGGAGGATTACTGAGGGATTTGGGGGGGGTCTCAGAGGGGTTTTGGGGCGTTTCGGGGGAGATTCGGGAAGCTCTAACAGCTCCCACAGCTCTATCAGGAGCAGCTCTAGGGGGGATTTGGGGGGTCCTCGGGTGGGTTTTGGGGGTGCTGAAATGATTTTTGGGGTCAGTTTTGGGGTTCCCCTCACTGTTGATGACCTTCCTGGCTCTGCACCTCATCTGGGATGACGAGGAGGGGGATTTGGGGGTATTTTGGGGTCCTGGTGGGTTTAAGAGGTTTATGGGGGGTCCTGGGGGGTTTTGGGGGGTGACAAGTGGTTTTTTGGGCTGGTTTTTGGGGTCCCACTCACCGTTGATGACCTCCTGGCGCCGCACCTCACGCTGGGGCAGCCTGAGGAGGGCGTCGGGGGCCGCGAGCTCCCGCCAGGCCGGCGGCTCCTGTTCCAGCTCCGGCTCCAGGCGCGGCAGAGCCTCCTCAGGCTGCCGAGGCAGAAAGGGCGGGGGGTCGCCCCCCCCGGGTCCCCCCGGCTCCAGGCTGGGGCAGGAGAGAGGGGAAGGGATCGAGGAATTAGGGGGGGGGGGGCCTAGGTGCGCCCCCTCCCGGTAAAAATCCCATGGGAGGGGTCCTGAGGAGACCCTCCCCCCAGTTCCAAATGCCACTGGGTTGTCCTGGAGCGACCCCTCCCCCACTAAAAACCCCTGCAGTGAAAGTCCCCCCCAAATCTGGGGGTCTCAGACCGGTCCTGGGGGTGGTCCCACCCCAAATTTCAAACTGGGGCAGTTTTAATGCCAATCCTGGGGGGGTTTTAACCCCAATCCTGGGTTTTTTCCCCTCAAATCCCAACCTACGTGGGGGGGGGGTCCCTGCAGGTCGGCGTTGCTGCGGGAGCGGGGGGGGTGCTGGCGGCCCCCCCCCCATTTTTTGGGAGCGGCGTCGCTCAGGCACCCGGAGGCTCTCGGAGCGCCCCAATTTCCCGGGAATCCTGAGGGGGGGCCCCAAAAAAGCCACAAAAAAAAAAAGGGGGGGGGGGGGGGGGCATGGACGAGACAAGGACGGACACAGAAAGGGGGAGGCGTGCGAGAGAGATGGGGAGGAGAGGGTGAGTGATTTTTGGGGTGGGGGGGTCCATGCGGGGTGAGGGAAGTACTTAGCTGGTTAACTTGGGGGGGGGCAATGCCGAGCCCCCCCGGGGTCATGCAAGGGGGGGGTCACCAACCTGAGGCGGCGTCTGGGGAGAGAATTGATTTGGGGGGGGGTCCCGGCTCCCAAAAGCATCAGGGGAGGGGTAGTTTGGGGTGGGGTTAATTTGGGGGGGGGGAGGGGGCAGCAGGTGGGGGGGTCTCAACTCCCAACAGCCTCGGGGGGGGTTAATTTGAGGGGGAAGTTAATTTGGGGGGGGAGTTCATTTGGATGACGGGTTCCATTTTGGGGGAGGTGTTAATTTGGGGGGACTAATTAGCGGGGAGTTAATTTAGGAAGGGGAATAATTTGGGGATGACTAATTTAGAAACGGGGTCAAAATCTGGCAGGAAGGTTAATCTGGGGGAATTAGTTTGTGGGTGGTAATTTTGGGGGGGTTAATTTGGAGGGAGTTAATTGGGGGGAAAAACTTGTGGGGGTCAATTGGGAGGAGTTAATTTGGGTGGGGGGATAATTTGGGGAGGGGGTTACCTCAGGGGGGGGGATTTGGGGAGGACAATTTGGGTTGGGGGGCACACACCCGAAATTGGGGGGGGGGGTCTCACCCACCTCTCACTCTCAGCCCCCTCCTCTGCTGGGTGCTGCTCCCCAGGGTGGGGCTCCAGTGGGGGGTCCCCCAATTCCAAGGGTCCTGGGGGGTCTGTCCCTGGATGAGGGGGGTTTAGGGTGAGGTGGGGGGAGGATGAGACTCCCACCCCCCAAAACAGACCCCCCCCTCACCTGGCTCAGCCTCGGCGCTGTCCCCGCCCGGGGGGGTCACAGTGACAGCCAGGCCTGTGGGGGGGTCAGGTGTCCCGGCGGTGCCCCCCCCACCGCGGGGGGGGCGGGAAGACCCCCCCTCAATACGCTCGGCCCCCCTTGGGCCCCTCCGTTCGGGGTGGGGGGGCTTCTCGGCTGAGGGGGGGGAGGGGGGGGTCAGGGGAAGTCCCCCAGGGCTCCCCCCCCCAAAATGTCTGGGGAGTTGTGAAACCCCCCCCTGAAAATTGGGGACCTCTGTGTTAAGATGGGGAATTGGGCAGGAGCTTATTGGGGTGGGGGGATATTGAGGGGTCAATGAAGAGGGTCAACGGGGGGGAATCCTCAATGGGGTAGGAGGGCTCAAGGACCAGGGATTAACAGATAAATGGGGTGGGGGATTAATGGAATGGGGGTCCCATGGGGGAAGCTGAGCCCCCCAGGGTGGGATTAATGGGGTGGGATTCTGGGGGTACCTTCACTCTCGGGGCCTTTGCTTTGCCTGAACTCGGCACCTACGAAACAAAATGTGGAGAAGAGGCAACTGAGAGGAGGGAGAGCAAAAAGGGACCCGGGGGGGGGTCCTGCAGGAGGTGGGGAGGGGTCTCCCACCCCCCCACTCACCATGAGCGTCACGACCCCAGAGCGCTGCCCCGGGGAGGCTGAACCCCTTCCGGGCCTTTCCCTGGGGCTCCTTCCCAGAAATCTGCAGGAAAAGGGGGTGGGGTCAATAGGGGTCTGTGGGTGTTTGGGGGAATTGGGGGTGGGGGCGGTCTCACCTTTTTACGGAAGAAGTTGGATTTGGATTTTTTGGCATCGCCCACCTTGGTCCTCACCCCCAGGAATTTCATATAGGTGACGATGGCGCCGAAGATGAGGGAGCTGGGGGGGGCATTGGGGAGGATCTGAGGGGCCTGGGGGTCCCCTAAAACCTACTCGAGACCCCTCAAGTGTTCCCAGCCCCCCCCTCACCTTTTTTCCTCATCGGAAGAGATGGTGAGGCTGCGGAGGAAGAAGAGGATGAGCCTCAAATTCCATCTGAGCCCCCCCCCCAAATCTTATCAGACCCCCCCAAATTCCACCTGGGGCTGCTCCAAATCCATGGATTTGGGGAGTTTATAGGGATTTGGGGAGGAGTTATGCAGTTTTAGGGGGTGGTTCCATGGATTTGGGGGGGGTTCCATGAGGATTTGGGTGGCACTACGAGGATTTTACGAGGAACACACGGGTTTGGGGCGGGATTATACTAATTTACGAGTAGCGCCACGAACCGGGGGTGGTCCCAAGGATTTAGGGGCGTTCCCCAGCCTTAGGGGCGTTTAAGTGAATTTCCGGATTCGCGTTTAAGTGAAAATTGACGAGTTTTTGGAAAGGCGCTCCCACGGATTCCAGCGAAATCTCAGCAGCCCGGGAGAGGATCCAGGGATCCACGCGGGGTCCAGGGGGGTCACCCCATGGATCCCGGGGGGTTACCCCGCAGATGAAGCCCCCTCCCCACTCACTGCATCTCCTCGAGCCGTGCCAGGAGCTGCTCCGCCAGCTGCTTCTCCCTGGATTCGCATCCCGAGGGATCCCGGGCACGGCTCCCCTCCAGCTCCGACAGCTCCTGCTCCCCCGGCGTCATTCCCATCAACCGCTTCGATCTGGGGGGGATCACGAGGCGTTGGGACCCTAGAACCCCCCTCCCAAATTAACCCCGAAATCCCCCACTCGAGACCTGAAGTCTTCCAGCTGCCGGGAAATTTCTGGCTCCTGGAAATTCTGGATGTCCTGCAGGAATCGCCGCTGGGTCTCCTCCGACAGCAGCTCCGGGCGGGTCCGTTCTGGGGGGGGAGGGGGGAGGGGGGGCAGTAGAGACCCCTCCCCACTTTGTAACCCCCCCCCCACTTTTGGGATCCCCAAAGCCTCCCTGGCTCTGGGAGCTCGGGGAGGTTCCGGCCCCCACCGCATTTCCGGCAGAGTTTCCGGCAGGGTTGGGGCTGGAGGGGTTGGGACCCCACAAAAAGAGGAAAGGGGTCGTGGGGGGGTTGGGAGCTGCAGCGTCACTCACCCAGTTCAAACTGGACGTGGTGTGGGATGGGCACCCGCAGGAGCTGTCAGAGGGGGGGAGTCGTCAGGACAGGCGTGACCATTCCAGGGGTGGGGAGGGGTCTCGGGGAGTCTGGGGGGGGTCTCTCACCCCCGCCTTGTCCAGGAACAAGTGGCAGAATTCCAGGAATTGCTTCCTGCCCTCCTTGGGGTTCATCCTCCGCAGCATGTCCACGTGCAAGTAGCAAAGCTGGGGAAGGGGGGGGGGAAATGGGGTGACCTCCCCCAAAAAACCCCAAACCCCCGCAAAAAAATGCCAAGCCCCCCAAACCTTCCCCCCTCCCCTATTTTACCTCAGCTCCAGCCCCTGCCAGCGGGGAGGGGGGAACAGAGACAAGATGTTACTCCAAGGGTTCAGCCTCCCACCCTCGGGTTCCCCCCCGGGGAAATTTCACCCTCAGGACCGCCCCCCCCCCTCCCCCGATACTGGGGGGTCTCTGGCGGGTCTGGGAGCCCCTTCCCCATCTCACCACGGGGCAGGAGTCGAACTGGAGCACGACGTGCTGCAGGAAGGCCATGAGGGAGAGCGGATGCTGCCGCAGCAGCTCCAGGCTCTGGAATTGGCTGTTCTGCTCCTCGGGGGTCTGGGGAGGGGGCACGGGGTCAGGATCTGGGGGGGCAAACCCGGGGGATTCCCCCAGGGACCCCTCCCCACACTCACGGGCTCAATGTCGTTCTCAAAGTCCTCGTCCTCGGCGCCGATGATGGCAGCGGCCGAAGGGCCGCGGGCACCCGCACAGGGGGGCTTGGGGCGGGGCGAAGGGGAGATTTGGGAGCTCTGGGGTGCGCTGGTGGGGTCCCCCAGGCCCCCCGAGATACACCCAGGAGCCCCGACCCTGAGACGCCCTTGACCGCCAGAGTCCCAGGCACCCCAACACCCCCTGAGACCACCAAGACTCCCCAAACCCAGGATGCCCCCAGACACCCGGGACTCCCCCAGATCCTGTGACCCCAAGACTGAGACTCCATGATGCCAGAAACCTCCAGGCCCCTGGGACCCCCTCGGAACCCCCGGGACCCCTGAGACCCCCAGAAAAGACATCTTGGGACCCCGGCTCCCCCAGACTCCTACGATCTTGGGACCCCCGGGATTCTAAAACCCCAAGACCCCTGAGCCCCCCAAAACCGCGGGGTCCCCAAGGCCCAGCGACCCCCGGGACGCCCCCCGTGACCGCGGGATCTCGGGGGAGGTCTCTGGACCCGCCAGGGGTGGGGGGGACCGCTCACCCCATTAAAAGCCTCCTCCGGCTCCATCCTGCTCGCGGGGGGGGCTCGTCCTGTGAGGGGGTTTGAGGGGGGTCTCAGGATTTGGGGGGGGGGGGTGAGGGTGTCTCAGGGGTTTTGGGGGGTTTCTCTGCCCCCCCGCCCGCGCGGTTTTGGGGAGGGGTCGCGGGTGGGGAGGAGGCGGCGCCGCGCTCAAAGCGGCAGCACAAAGAGCCCCATTCAGAAGGGGGCGGGGCGAGGGGGCCAGGGCGGACCCCCCCCCAGGAAACCCCTTTGGGGTGCGGGACACACGTGGGAATTCGGGGGGCGACCCCGGGGGGGGGGGTGAAGGGGAACTTTGGGGACGCTTTAGGGGGGTTAAGGGGGAGTTTGGGGATGACCCAGCGGCCTCCCCCCTCCCCCCTCACGTACCTGTTTCCGCGCTGGAGAAACGATCCAGGAAATGGAGGGGGTAGGGTCCGGGGGAGGGGCGGGTTTAGGGTGGTGTTTTGGGGTGTTTCGGGGTGTTTTGGGGCGCGGGGGAGGGCGGAAAAAGGCGTTTCCCGGGCGGACACAAAGCGCGGCCCCGGCGGTGCCGGAGCGGCCGGAGCTTCCTGCAGGAAGTGGGGTGGGGCCGCGGCCCCCCCGGGGACACAGGGACCCCCCCCGCGGGGATGGGGCACGCGGGGTGTGACCCACTGAACCCCCACGGGGTGTGACCCACGGACCCCCCCCAACAGGCCCCCCACTCCAGTGCCGGAAATGCCCACGGTTCCGGGACCCCTGAGACCACCAGGAAACCCCCAGACCCCTGAGACCCCCGGATCCAAACCGTGAGACACCAGGACCCCTGAGACCACCCGACCCAAACCCCGAGACCCCATGGCTGAGACCCCAGGAACCCCAAAACCCAAACCGTGACATCCCGTTAGACCCCCAGACCCCTGAGACCCCAAACCCAAATCCCAACACCCCAACACTGAGACCCTCAATTCCCCAAGCCCCCCGCCTGCCCCCTAATCCCCCCCGTGTGAGGTCCCAGGGGATTTTTGGGGAGGCTATGGGGCGGGGCCCCCCATTTCCCTCCCCTCGGGGCACTGGGGCAAATCTCCTGCAAGGCCTGGGCGGACGCAGCTGATGGAGGCCGCTCCCCAAACCTGGGGGGCTGCCCCAAAACAGGGGGTCCCGAGCCCCCTCCTCATCCTCCTCCTCCTCCTCCCAGGTATCACCGGGGGGGAGGAGGGTTGGGTTTGGGGGGTTTCAGGAGTCTCAGGGTTTGAGCTTGGATCTGGGGGGTTTTATGGATTCTGGAGTGCCGTGGTTTGGGTCCTGGGGGGTCTCAGGGTTTGGATCTGGGGGTCTCAGAGTTTGGATCTGGGGGTCTCAGAAGTCCCGAGGGTCTCTGTGTTTGGGTCTGGGGGTTTCAGGAGTTCCAGGGTCTGAGGGCTTAGGGGCTCAGGAGGTCTTAGGGGTCCCAGGGATCTCAGGGTTTGGCTCTGGGGGTTTCAGAGTCTCATTTCTGGGGTCTCAGTAGTCCTGAGGATCTCATTTCCGGGGTCTCGGGATTTGGGTCGGGGTGCTTCAGGACTTCCAGGGTCCCAGGGCTTGGGTCTGGGGATCTTGGGGGTCCCACCAATGCCCACCCCTCACGCCTCTAACAGCGTGCCCGTTACCCATGCCCATGGGGATCCCTGAAGCCGGCAGGGGTCTCTGGGGGACCCCAAAACCATCGGCTGCTTCCCCCCAGCCACCTGTGCCAGAGTGTCCCCTGGGAGCCCCCAGGACTGTCCCCGGAGCTTCCTGTCCCCAGTGGGAACTGAAACTCGGGGGTGGGGGGCGGGGAGGGCCAGAGGGGGGCTGTGAGGACCCCCTGGTGTCACCTGCAGGGTCTCTGTGTGAGACCCCCGCCCATGGGGGTCCGTGGTCTGCGGTGTCCCCCCAGCAGGGTCAGTGCCCCTCGATGACCCCCTCATTGTCACAGGTTCCAAGTGCCACAACGACACCCATCTCCCGATTTCCTCCCTGGCTGTGAACACCACCCCTCGCTCTGGCCCCTCCTGTGGCCCCTGGGCAGAGGTCCACGTGTGGCCCGGGCCCCCCTCCCGCTCCGGAGCCCTCGGGGACCCCCTGACCCTCGAGTGCCGCTTCGAGGCGCCGGCGGCCGCCAAGGTCACCTGGCTGCAGGTGTGTCCCCGGCGCTACCGCGGGGACAGCTGGAGCTGCAGCTGGCCTCAGGAGGTGCCGGCCGCGGGCGGGGGTCTCCAGGTGGGTGGTGGCGAGAATCTGTCCACGCTGAGCTTCCGGCACCTGGAGCACAACCACAGCGGGCTCTACTTCTGCCGGGTGGAGTTCGGCAAGGTGGTCGCGCAGTCCTGTGGGACTTTCGTGCGGGTCCGTGGTGAGTGGGGGTCTCTTGGGGGGATTTGGGGGGTTTTTGGGGTTCTGACTGACTCATCCGCTCTGGCAGAGCCGGTGCCAGTGCCGTTCCTGGACCTGGGGGAGGCCACCAAGAACAGGATCCTGACGGCGCAGGGGGTGCTGCTGCTGCTCTGCGCCGCGGGGCCGGGGCTGCTGCTGCTCTTCAGGGTGAGGAGGGGGCGAGAAGGGAGACCCCCGCCCTTCATTCTGGTCCTGGTGTCCCTGTTTTTGGTTCTTGGTGTCTCTTATTTCAGTCCTGACAACCCTAATTCCTCCTGGGTATTTAGGGGTACCCATAAATCCCGTTCTGGTACCCCTAAATACCCCCTGCCATACCCATAAATCCCCTTCCTGGTACCCCTGAATACCCCCTGCCACCCTTAATTTTTCCCCTGGAGACCCCCCAGTTCCCTCTATACCACCTCCAATCTCCCTCTGGCACCCCCAATTCCCCCCTGCCACCCCTAATTCCCTCCCAGAGACCCCCAATCCCCCTGGGGGTCCCACAAACTCCCCCCATACCCCTTCTTTTCCCCCCTCCCAGAAGCGCTGGGCCAACGAGCGGCTCCTCCAGCCTAAGAAAATATCCTGCGAGGAGGAAAATCTTTATGAGGTGACCGGGGGGAGAGTCCCTGAGCCCCCCCAAAAAAGGGGCTGGGGGGTCCATCACCCCCAAACGAAACCACTCACCCTGATTTCCCCCTGCACAGGGGCTGAACCTGGATGAGTGTTCCATGTACGAGGACATTTCCCGGGGGGTCCAACCCACCTACCAGGACGTGGGGACCCCCCCCACCACCGACGGCCTCCTGGAGAAGCCTTAAAAGACCCCCTAAAACAGGGTGGGATCCCACAGGACCCCTCCCCAAACCCCTGCATGCCCCCCACCCCCCAAAGGCTTTGCTTTGGTAACTGAAGGCCATGCTGCCTCCTCCCCCCCCCCCAATAAAGCTGATGAGGGCCTGGGGGGTACTGGGAGACCCCCCTCGCATAGAGCTGATGAATCGCTAATAAATCATCAATTATTCTTTAATAAGTCATGACTACGTAATGAGAATGGGGTCTCCATTTTCCCCCTTATCCCCAATTTCCCCCATTTTATCCCATTTTCCCCCCATTTCTCCCATTTTTTCCCGTTATCCCCCATTAGCTCTTCTTTCTTCACAATTTCTCCTATTTCCCCCCATTTCTCCCTCATTATTCCCAGTTCTAGCCCACTGTCCCATTTTCTTCTACCACCCCCCAATTTTCCCCTATTACCCCCATTTCCACCCATTTGCCCTCACCATCCCTATTTTCCCTCTTTATCCCCATTTTCCCCATTATTTCCCATTTTCTCTTCTTTCTTCACAATTTCTCCTATTTCCCCCCATTTCTCCCTCATTATTCCCAGTTCTAGCCCACTGTCCCATTTTCTTCTACCACCCCCCAATTTTCCCCTATTACCCCCATTTCCACCCATTTGCCCTCACCATCCCTATTTTCCCTCTTTATCCCCATTTTCCCCATTATTTCCCATTTTCTCTTCTTTCTTCACAATTTCTCCTATTTCCCCCCATTTCTCCCTCATTATTCCCAGTTCTAGCCCACTGTCCCATTTTCTTCTACCACCCCCCAATTTTCCCCTATTACCCCCATTTCCACCCATTTGCCCTCACCATCCCTATTTTCCCTCTTTATCCCCATTTTCCCCGTTACTTCCCATTTTCTCTATTCTCCTCCCATTTTACCCCACTATCCCCATTTCCCCACGATTCTCCCCCATTACCCCAGATTTCCCTACCTGTAGCCCATTTCCCGCTTTTTGCCTCCATTTTTCTGCCTGACTTTTCCTCTTTTCCCCCCACTTTCCCTCATTTCCACCCCCTTATTCCCAACTTGCCTCCGTTCTTCCCTCAGACCCGCCCCCTCCCCTCCGTAACGACGGCCCCGCCCCTCCCTTTTCCCGCCCCCGTACCTCCGACCAATCAGCGCCCGAGCCCTGGGGCCCCGCGGGCCAATCAGAGCGACGCGCGGGAGAACGCGAGCGCTACCTGGCGCCCAACGGCCGCCGGCGCGAGCTGGCGCTGGCCCCGCCCACCGGCGCGTGAGGGTGGCGTGGCCTTGGGCCCGGTGTGGGAACTGGGCAGAAACTGGGGGAAAATCGGGAGGAACCGGGAGTCCTGGGACATCCTGAGGGGGAATGTGGGTGCTAGAAAGGAATGGGGGGGGGGGGGGGCTCTGGGGGGAGATCTGAGGGGAAAATAGGGGTTTGGAGTGGGGCCTGAGGGCCCTTGAGGGGGGCCTGGGGATGTCGGGGGGTTGTGAGAAGAAAATGGGGGAGAGTTGGGGGGTCCTGGGGGTGAATGGGAGGCTCTGGGGGGGAAAATCTGAGGTGGAAGTGGGGGGTTCTGGGAGTGAAATGGGCTCCAGGAGGGTCATGAGGTAAATGGGTGTCCTGGAGGGAGGAACTAGAGGGTCCTGAGGTGGAATTGGGGGTCCCTGGGGAGCAATTACGAAGTCCCGGGGGGGGTGAATTAGGGGGTCCTGTGAGTACCAAGAGATTCCATCTGGCGAATGGGGATCCTGGGGGGCACCTGAGGGGGAAAAAGTCCTCAAAAAACCTCCCTTTTCCAGCTCTTTCCCAGACACCACCTCCATCATGAGCCACCACCGGGGGGTCCTGGGGGCCCCCCCGCAACGAAATCACCACCTCGTCCCCGCCCGCTCCAAATCCAAACGCCTCCGGACCAAACGGGAACGCAACGCGGCCAAATTCGGCCCAAAGGTCCCCTTGGGGGGTTCCCGGCGGGGTCCCGCCGCTCCCCTGCCCTGGCTGCAGCCTCCCCCGTGGGGGGGTCTCGCTTTGGGGAGCCCCCTGGGTCCCCCCAAGCCCGTGGTGATCACTCAGAACCGGCTGTGCCACCGTGGCCTCTTCAACCGCGAGGTCAAATCTCTCGACGTCCGGCGCCTGCTGACCCCCGGCCCTGGTGGGGATTGTCCACCCCCAGCCCCCCAAATTGAAGAGGGCATGGTCGGGGGGGTCCCGGCCAAGGCACTGAAGGAGCTGGTGGCGAGTCTGGCCTCGCTGCTGGGGAGCTTCGGGGTGTTTTTGGGGCGGGAGCTGGTGAGCGAGCGGCACCGGAGCCTCGTGGCTGCGCTCAGGAGGCACCGACAGGGACTCCCAGACCTGGGGGTCTTCCTGGCCCACCGGACCGCGGCCCAGCCCCCAGGTACTGCTCCCACACCAAGGGGGGGGGGGGGGGGGGGAGGCACCGGAGACACCCCTCACTCCCCCCTCAGGTGTGGTGTCTTCAGCAGGTCAGGAGACCCCCCAGGCCCCCCAGCAAGAGGCGAGGCTGGGATTCCCAGGACAAGCGGTCAGTTTGGGGGGTTGGGAGGTGGGGGAACCCCCTGCCAGGACCCCCAGCCCACTTCGTGCTGTCGATATGGTGAGTGCCCCAAAAAGTGCCCCAAAAAGAATACAAAAGTGTCCTAAAGTTGTCCCCAAAGTACACCAAAGTTGGCCCATTCACCCTAAATTGCCTCCTCTCTTCCCACAGCCCCCACCGGCCCCCCGCACCCCCAGCCCCATTTTTGGAGCCCCCGGAGAGCAGGAGGTGAGTCTGGAATTTGGGGGTGAGGCGGAGGGATCCCACCCAAGTTTTGGGAGTGTCCCAGGGGATTTATTGACCCCCCCCCCCCCCCACCCCCAGATCCCTTTTTCGTGGAGCTCGGCTGAGGATGAGGAGGATGAGACCCCCGGGCGGCTCACCCAGACCTGGGGTGATGGCGGGGGGCTCCTGCCAGGACCCCCCCCCCTTTTGGCGGTCCCCACAGCCCTGCCAGGAGGAGGAGAAGGAGGGGGTAGATGAAGGCTGGAGCCCCATCGCCCCCCCTGCCTTCAGCCCAGACCCCCCACCGTGGGGACCCCCTCAATCCAGAGACCCCAGCGGGCCCCCCCGCGCCCCCAGACCCCCTCGGACCCCCAAAATCTGGAGAAGTGAGACCTCCTGGGTCCCCCCGGATCCCTCCAGGCCCCCCTGGGATGCCTCAAGACCCCCTTGGGATTCCCCAGACCCCACCCGAGCTCCCCTGATCCCACCCAAACCTTCCCAGGCCCCCCAAATCTGGAGCCCGGAGCCCCGCAGGGCCCCCCCGGGCCCCCCCAGACCCCTCTGGGAGCCCCCGAACCCACCGAGACCCCTGTGGGACCCCAGACCATGGAGCCCAGACCCACCCCGGGCTGCCCTGGACCACCCCAGACCTCCCCGGACTCCCCAGCTCTGGAACCTGGAGCCCCCTAGGGCCCTGCTAGATGCCCCAAGACCCCTGTGGGACCCCCCAAGACCCCACTGGGAACCCCCACAAGCCCCTGGACCCCTCTGGGATTCCCCACACCCCCCCTGGGCCCCCCTAGACCCACCCAGATTCCCCCAGACCCCCCAACTCTGGAGCCCAGAGTCCACCTGGGACCCCCCAGCCCCTCCCCGACCACCCAGGGAATCCCCCAGACCCCCGCGGGACCCCCGACCCTGGAGCCCGGAGCCCCCTGAAGCCCCCCAGAACTCGGAACCGTCACGATGCTGCTGCCATCGGCTCTGTCGCGACATAGCCCAGCGCGACCCACTCCGTCACGACCCGCTCTGTCGCCACGCTGTCCGCCGCGAGCCCCCCTGCCACAACGCTTTCCATCGCCCCCCGCCCCGCCCTGCCCCTGCGTGTCACTACGTGCCGTGTCGAGACCCCCCCCCACCGCTGCCACCAGGCCCCGAAGCGCCGCCGCCCGGACTGGGGAGGGGTCGGGCGGGGAACCTGGGGGGGGCCCAGCGACGGCCCCCCCTCGTCCCTCCTCCCATCGGGCTGCAGGTGCCCCTGCAGGGGGGGGCTTTGAGATGAGGAGGGGGCTGTGATGGGGGGACCGCCCCTTTTTAAGGGCGGCCCTCGCCCCCCCTCCCCCCCAATAAATGCTGTTCAGTCAAACCCTGGGGTCTTGCTGTTCTTTCAGCTCCCCCAAACACCCCCTGAAACCCCTCAGTGAGCCCCAAATCCATCCATGCTAGACAGTGCAGGACAGACTGGAACTGCTCTGCGCCGCACACCCTACGGTTGCAATCCAAAGTAGAGCCACCCCCTTCAGCTGTCCTAAGAGGCCCCTTAGAGGACATCCCTTTCCCCCCTGCTAATTTTTAATTCTCTCGGAGGAATTTCCACCCCGCTATCGCCCCATGCACGGGGCACGGCCCCCGACTTATCTTTCGGATAACCGGCGAGGTGAATCCGTGTCGGACGTGAAATGAATCTTCCTCGGCCGTCTCGGAAGGCCCCGCGATCACCGGTCAGCTTCTCAGTCAGCTGTGGTACAGAAAACCAAAATCCTTGTGCGAGTTTACGGGCAACCGGGCCAAATCCCAACAAGTCAGCGGCTCGGCCTCTCATCAGCGCGCCCGGGTCCTCGAGTCTCCGGCTTCATCCCGAGTCTAAGGCTACGGTGGGCACCCGGCTTAGCGAGAGACAAAGTTCCGTGGCATTTCTGTGAGCGCGGCAGGTGCACTTGCGTGGCGTAAGACACTTAAATGCATCCTCTGCGCTCGTGGAAAAGCCTCGGGGGGCCCCCAGATAGGTACCTGGAGGGGTTTGCAGCCGCTGGGAGCTGGCAGAAGGGGGTTTTACCCCTCGCGTGCTGGCACAAAGAAGCCCGGAGGTCAACGCTGAAACCCCTCTGGAAGGCGGCACTCAGTGCCCAGCACACAATGAGAAAGGGGCAGAGCTCCTCGCCCAAAAGGGGCCGGGTCCTCCTGTCGCTGTTCAGCAGGCACGAGGCGAAGGCAAAGAAGCAAAGAGAGGGGCTCTCCGTATGCGTCCCACGCGGGTTTATTCCCGTGAAAACACAGGGATGAAGAGACAAATCGGTGGGAGGGTGCAGGGATCTTATACTGGGTACAGAATAGGTGGGGAAAGGGATCTCAGCCAATGGGATAGAGACAAGCGGGTGGGATTGACAGGAAGGGAACGACACAGAGGAGGGACTCGGGGAAGGATCCAATGGGGCGTCGAGGGCACAGAGCTTTCTAGAACTAATACAGATTAAAGAAGGACAATGAATATACACAACTTCATACATAAAACAAGAAGACAAACCATTCACCAGTCAGGGGAAAACACGCAAAAGGCAAAACAAAGGAATCGTGGGCTCTCAGTTGCGTGCTAAACTTGGGTTGCTGACCGCCACAGCCGGCTGTCCGAGTTCTCCTCAGGAGAAAGAGTGGCTGCAGCCACCTGCACTGCTACATCTCCCCTTTTTTTTGTTTTTAAAAGAGACTGGGTGGTGTTAGCAACAAGAAAGTTTTTGAAGTAACTTAATACAAAATTTAAGAGAAAGAAAATGAATATAAACTAAATAATGGATTTAACAATAGAAGCCTCCCATCCTGACGGCCCAAAGTTCAAAAATAGCTCTTTTGTCCAGTATTCTGACTCCTGCTGGGTTCTTCTCAGTCCTTCTTTGATCTCCTGGAGGGAGACATGGATCGAGTGACTGTTTTTCGGTACGTCTCGGGGCAATCCATGCTGAGGCTGGTATTGGCATCCAGGAGACCACCAGGGACAGGAGCAGAAGCCTGCTGGACATAATTGGGTGTCTGGTCTTTGGGGTAAGCTTCTCTAGGGAAACAAAAACATAACATTACTGAAGTACCTAGCAAAAGGAAATTACAGAATTCAATATACATCAGAATAAACTCGATACGTCCCATTCTGGTTCCCCCTTTTTGGGCGCAAGATTAACTGAAATAGGACAGAAAACAGGGGAAGATCTGGGCAGACACCACAGGTGTCCCGACTTATCCCTTCTAAGTTTTGTTTGCAGTTTTGGTGGCAGGATGCTGTGTCAGTTTCTATGGTGGACATGGGCGCTGTTTTGCATCGTCTTCATTTCCAAGCAGCGCTGGTCTGGTCTTCAGACTGCAGCCTGCTCATCTTGGCCACTGTTGTGTCCCCAGGAATGGTGTTTGCTGGGCTGCTCAGGTTTGCTTCTTCTCGTGTGATGTTCTCGCAGCTGTGTGGGAGCAGTCTGAGTCCTACAGCCCCTCTTGCTACCCCCCCCTCTTATTCTGCTTCTCCTGCAGCACAGGAGAAAGGCTCAGGAAGGATGTCGGCACTTCAGGCGGCTCTCCTGAAAGCTGTTGATTGCACAGGCGGAGTTACAGCAGCTCAGGGAGTGGGTACCCAGAGCCAGCCCACAGCTGCCAGCTCCAGCTGCAGGCGGACCCGAAGGCCTTTCTGTTCCAGTCACGAAGCATTTTATACCTTGCAGAGTATCCTAACCCATGGCAGCCAATAGGCACCACCCACAACACCTGTACCTGTGCCTAGAGCCGCTCAGCGCTGCCCCGTGGCCGCGGCACAGCCACCGGCAGCGCTGAGAGCGGCGAGCGAGCGGCGGTGGCAGCCGAGGAGGAGAGCTCGGAGGGGGAGAGCTCCGAGAGGGAGAGCTCCGAGGGGGAGAGCTCCGAGAGGGAGAGCTCCGAGAGGGAGAGCTCCGAGGGGGAGAGCTCCGAGAGGGAGAGCTCCGAGGGGGAGAGCTCCGAGAGGGAGAGCTCCGAGGGGGAGAGCTCGGAGAGGGAGAGCTCCGAGGGGGAGAGCTCGGAGAGGGAGAGCTCCGAGGGGGAGAGCTCCGAGGGGGAGAGCTCCGAGGGAGAGAGCTCCGAGAGGGAGAACTCCGAGAGGGAGAGCTCCGAGGGGGAGAGCTCGGAGAGGGAGAGCTCCGAGGGGGAGAGCTCCGAGGGGGAGAGCTCCGAGGGAGAGAGCTCCGAGAGGGAGAGCTCCGAGGGGGAGAGCTCGGGAGGGGAGAGCTCGGAGGGGAGAGCTCCGAGGGGAAGAACTCCGAGGGGGAGAGCTCCGAGGGGGAGAGCTCGGAGAGGGAGAGCTCCGAGGGGGAGAACTCCGAGGGGGAGAGCTCCGAGAGGGAGAGCTCCGAGGGGGAGAGCTCCGAGGGAGAGAGCTCCGAGAGGGAGAGCTCCGAGAGGGAGAGCTCCGAGGGGGAGAACTTCGAGAGGGAGAGCTCGGAGAGGGAGAGCTCCGAGGGGGAGAACTCCGAGAGGGAGAGCTCGGAGGGGGAGAGCCTTGTCCAGACCCAAACTCTGCCCCCAGGATCCTGAAAACAGAGCGGGGCTGGGAGAAGGGTGACAATGGAGAATTTTTTACATAGATCTCCTTGTACGATTGTTATATAATATCATTAGATAGTCCAGGAACCCATCCCTGTCCCGGGACACCCATCCCTGTGCCGGGGACATCCATCCCTGGGCCGGAATACCGGCCCCCACCGTCCGCTCGGGACTGTCCCCCTTCCCCGCTCACCTCCGAGCCCGGAGCACCCGCCCCGGTGCCCCCGGACGGCCGCGCTGCTCCCCGGGATCCCCGCCATTTTCGCTGCTGGCGAAGAAGGGCGGAAATTACCGGTACCACACCAATGTGGCGATGCGACCTTCTCAAGATGGCGGCGGTAGAGGACCCCGCTCCGTCTATTCGGATGCCTGAATGCTCCCGCCTACCCCAGGCGCCGCTGACCCCACAGTCGGTGTCCACATAGCGGGAAACGCCTCAGAAAGATGCGTGAAAACGCTGGGCTGGCGTCGGTGTCGGCGTCGCGCTCAGGCAGTCAAATAGACGCAGCTAGAGGGGGCCTTCCCTGCCGCCATCTTGAGAAGGTCAAGAAACAGCGTAAACCATCGCCATCTTTAGTGTGGTGACGATCTAACTTCCGGTTTTCCCGCCATCTTGGGTGCTGGCAGAAGCAACTTCCGGTGTAGACGCCATTTTTAGTGTGGCCGTGACGTAATTTCCGCTCATTCCGCCATCTTGGGTAGTGGCAAAAGCCACTTCCGGTTAAGTCGCCATCTTTAGTGTGGTTGTGATGTAACTTCCGTCCTTCGCCGCCATCTTAGGTGCTGGCAGAAGCCCTTTCCGGTTGAGCCGCCATTATTGGTGTGGTATGCATAAGGCCCCTCTCCTCACAAGGGCTTCTGTCTATTCGGCTGCCTGAATCTCGCCCGAACTCCGATGCCGGCCCCGCGCTTTCCGCGCGGTTTTCCGCGCTGCTTCCCGGTGCGAAGACACGGCTGGCGGGGTCAGCGGCGCCGGAGGCGGGCGACGGCCCCGCGACCGGTGGCAGGCATCAGCAGGGACACCTCTCGCAGGGGCCTATTGCGTCCGCCATCTTGAGTGTGGCGGAAGTGTCACCCACCCTCTGCAAGGTCCTGGCACGTTCTAATAAAAACGCCACCGGAGGGCCGGCCCGCCCACCCTGGGCAGCCGGGAGACCCCAACAGAACAAAAGGGGAAGCTATTTTTTTTAATTTAGGGTTAGGGTTAGGGTTTAGGGTTAGGTTTAGGGTTAGGGTTAGGGTTTGGGTTAGGGGGTTTGGGGCTTTTATTTGGGAATTTTGGGTCTTTAAGGGGATTTTTGGGGGTCTCTGGGGGGGTTTTTTTTGGAATTTTGGGGGTTTTGGGGGGTTTTTGGGGGGGAATTTGGGTCGGCAGGGCCGGGAGGGGGCGGGGCTAAAGGGGAAATGGGCGGGGCTAGAGGGGGAGTGGGCGGGGCTAAGGGGTGGCTTTGCAGGGGTCCTGAGGAGATTTAGGGGGTTTGGGGCTTTTATTTGGGAATGTTGGGTCTTTAAGGGGATTTTTGGGGGTCTCTGGGGGTTTTTTTTTGGAATTTTGGGGGTTTTGGGGGGTTTTTGGGGGGGAATTTGGGTCGGCAGGGCCGGGAGGGGGCGGGGCTAAAGGGGAAATGGGCGGGGCTAAGGGGTGGCTTTGCAGGGGTCCTGAGGAGATTTAGGGGGTTTGGGGCTTTTATTTGGGAATTTTGGGTCTTTAAGGGGATTTTTGGGGGTCTCTGGGGGTTTTTTTTCTGGAATTTTGGGGGTTTTGGGGGGTTTTTGGGGGGGAATTTGGGTCGGTAGGGCCGGGAGGGGGCGGGGCTAAAGGGGAAATGGGCGGGGCTAAGGGGTGGCTTTGCAGGGGTCCTGAGGAGATTTAGGGGGTTTGGGGCTTTTATTTGGGAATTTTGGGTCTTTAAGGGGATTTTTGGGGGTCTCTGGGGGGTTTTTTTTTGGAATTTTGGGGGTTTTGGGGGGTTTTTGGGGGGGAATTTGGGTCGGCAGGGCCGGGAGGGGGCGGGGCTAAAGGGGAAATGGGCGGGGCTAGAGGGGGAGTGGGCGGGACTAAGGGGTGGCTTTGCAGGGGTCCTGAGGAGATTTAGGGGGTTTGGGGCTTTTATTTGGGAATTTTGGGTCTTTAAGGGGATTTTTGGGGGTCTCTGGGGGGGTTTTTTTTGGAATTTTGGGGGTTTTGGGGGTTTTTGGGGGGGAATTTGGGTCGGCAGGGCCGGGAGGGGGCGGGGCTAAAGGGGAAATGGGCGGGGCTAAGGTGTGGCTTTGCAGGGGTCCTGAGGAGATTTAGGGGGTTTGGGGCTTTTATTTGGGAATTTTGGGTCTTTAAGGGGATTTTTGGGGGTCTCTGGGGGGTTTTTTTTGGAATTTTGGGGGTTTTGGGGGGTTTTTGGGGGGGAATTTGGGTCGGCAGGGCCGGGAGGGGGCGGGGCTAAAGGGGAAATGGGCGGGGCTAGAGGGGGAGTGGGCGGGGCTAAGGTGTGGCTTTTCAGGGGTCCTGAGGAGATTTAGGGGGTTTGGGGCTTTTATTTGGGAATTTTGGGTCTTTAAGGGGATTTTTGGGGGTCTCTGGGGGGGTTTTTTTTTGGAATTTTGGGGGTTTTGGGGGGTTTTTGGGGGGGAATTTGGGTCGGCAGGGCCGGGAGGGGGCGGGGCTAAAGGGGAAATGGGCGGGGCTAAGGGGTGGCTTTGCAGGGGTCCTGAGGAGATTTAGGGGGTTTGGGGCTTTTATTTGGGAATTTTGGGTCTTTAAGGGGATTTTTGGGGGTCTCTGGGGGGTTTTTTTTTGGAATTTTGGGGGTTTTGGGGGGTTTTTGGGGGGGAATTTGGGTCGGCAGGGCCGGGAGGGGGCGGGGCTAAAGGGGAAATGGGCGGGGCCAAGGTGTAGCTTTGCAGGGGTCCTGAGGAGATTTAGGGGGTTTGGGGCTTTTATTTGGGAATTTTGGGTCTTTAAGGGGATTTTTGGGGGTCTCTGGGGGGTTTTTTTTTGGAATTTTGGGGGTTTTGGGGGTTTTTTGGGGGGGAATTTGGGTCGGCAGGGCCGGGAGGGGGCGGGGCTAAAGGGGAAATGGGCGGGGCTAAGGGGTGGCTTTGCAGGGGTCCTGAGGAGATTTAGGGGGTTTGGGGCTTTTATTTGGGAATTTTGGGTCTTTAAGGGGATTTTTGGGGGTCTCTGGGGGGTTTTTTTTGGAATTTTGGGGGTTTTGGGGGGTTTTTGGGGGGGAATTTGGGTCGGCAGGGCCGGGAGGGGGCGGGGCTAAAGGGGAAATGGGCGGGGCTAGAGGGGGAGTGGGCGGGGCTAAGGTGTGGCTTTGCAGGGGTCCTGAGGAGATTTAGGGGGTTTGGGGCTTTTATTTGGGAATTTTGGGTCTTTAAGGGGATTTTTGGGGGTCTCTGGGGGGGTTTTTTTTGGAATTTTGGGGGTTTTGGGGGGTTTTTGGGGGGGAATTTGGGTTGGCAGGGCCGGGAGGGGGCGGGGCTAAAGGGGAAATGGGCGGGGCTAAGGGGTGGCTTTGCAGGGGTCCTGAGGAGATTTAGGGGGTTTGGGGCTTTTATTTGGGAATTTTGGGTCTTTAAGGGGATTTTTGGGGGTCTCTGGGGGGTTTTTTTTTGGAATTTTGGGGGTTTTGGGGGGTTTTTGGGGGGGAATTTGGGTCGGCAGGGCCGGGAGGGGGCGGGGCTAAAGGGGAAATGGGCGGGGCTAAGGGGTGGCTTTGCAGGGGTCCTGAGGAGATTTAGGGGGTTTGGGGCTTTTATTTGGGAATTTTGGGTCTTTAAGAGGATTTTTGGGGGTCTCTGGGGGGTTTTTTTCTGGAATTTTGGGGGTTTTGGGGGGTTTTTGGGGGGAATTTGGGTCGGCAGGGCCGGGAGGGGGCGGGGCTAAAGGGGAAATGGGCGGGGCTAAGGGGGAGTGGGCGGGGCTAAGGGGTGGCTTTGCAGGGGTCCTGAGGAAATTTAGGGGGTTTGGGGCTTTTATTTGGGAATGTTGGGTCTTTAAGGGGATTTTTGGGGGTCTCTGGGGGGTTTTTTTTTGGAATTTTGGGGGTTTTGGGGGGTTTTTGGGGGGGAATTTGGGTCGGCAGGGCCGGGAGGGGGCGGGGCTAAAGGGGAAATGGGCGGGGCTAAGGGGTGGCTTTGCAGAGGTCCTGAGGAGATTTAGGGGGTTTGGGGCTTTTATTTGGGAATGTTGGGTCTTTAAGGGGATGTTTGGGGGTCTCTGGGGGGTTTTTTTTTGGAATTTTGGGGGTTTTGGTGGGTTTTTGGGGGGGAATTTGGGTCGGCAGGGCCGGGAGGGGGCGGGGCTAAAGGGGAAATGGGCGGGGCTAAGGGGTGGCTTTGCAGGGGTCCTGAGGAGATTTAGGGGGTTTGGGGCTTTTATTTGGGAATTTTGGGCCTTTAAGGGGATTTTTGGGGGTCTCTGGGGGGTTTTTTTTTGGAATTTTGGGGGTTTTGGGGGGTTTTTGGGGGGGAATTTGGGTCGGCAGGGCCGGGAGGGGGCGGGGCTAAAGGGGAAATGGGCGGGGCTAAGGGGTGGCTTTGCAGGGGTCCTGAGGAGATTTAGGGGGTTTGGGGCTTTTATTTGGGAATTTTGGGCCTTTAAGGGGATTTTTGGGGGTCTCTGGGGGGTTTTTTTTTGGAATTTTGGGGGTTTTGGGGGGTTTTTGGGGGGGAATTTGGGTCGGCAGGGCCGGGAGGGGGCGGGGCTAAAGGGGAAATGGGCGGGGCTAGAGGGGGAGTGGGCGGGGCTAAGGGGTGGCTTTTCAGGGGTCCTGAGGAGATTTAGGGGGTTTGGGGCTTTTATTTGGGAATTTTGGGTCTTTAAGGGGATTTTTGGGGGTCTCTGGGGGGGTTTTTTTTGGAATTTTGGGGGTTTTGGGGGGTTTTTGGGGGGGAATTTGGGTCGGCAGGGCCGGGAGGGGGCGGGGCTAAAGGGGAAATGGGCGGGGCTAAGGGGTGGCTTTGCAGGGGTCCTGAGGAGATTTAGGGGGTTTGGGGCTTTTATTTGGGAATTTTGGGTCTTTAAGGGGATTTTTGGGGGTCTCTGGGGGGTTTTTTTTTGGAATTTTGGGGGTTTTGGGGGGTTTTTGGGGGGGAATTTGGGTCGGCAGGGCCGGGAGGGGGCGGGGCTAAAGGGGAAATGGGCGGGGCCAAGGTGTAGCTTTGCAGGGGTCCTGAGGAGATTTAGGGGGTTTGGGGCTTTTATTTGGGAATTTTGGGTCTTTAAGGGGATTTTTGGGGGTCTCTGGGGGGTTTTTTTTTGGAATTTTGGGGGTTTTGGGGGTTTTTTGGGGGGGAATTTGGGTCGGCAGGGCCGGGAGGGGGCGGGGCTAAAGGGGAAATGGGCGGGGCCAAGGTGTGGCTTTGCAGGGGTCCTGAGGAGATTTAGGGGGTTTGGGGCTTTTATTTGGGAATGTTGGGTCTTTAAGGGGATGTTTGGGGGTCTCTGGGGGGTTTTTTTTTGGAATTTTGGGGGTTTTGGGGGGTTTTTTGGGGGGAATTTGGGTCGGCAGGGCCGGGAGGGGGCGGGGCTAAAGGGGAAATGGGCGGGGCTAAGGGGTGGCTTTGCAGGGGTCCTGAGGAGATTTAGGGGGTTTGGGGCTTTTATTTGGGAATTTTGGGTCTTTAAGGGGATTTTTGGGGGTCTCTGGGGGGGTTTTTTTTGGAATTTTGGGGGTTTTGGGGGGTTTTTGGGGGGGAATTTGGGTCGGCAGGGCCGGGAGGGGGCGGGGCTAAAGGGGAAATGGGCGGGGCTAGAGGGGGAGTGGGCGGGGCTAAGGTGTGGCTTTGCAGGGGTCCTGAGGAGATTTAGGGGGTTTGGGGCTTTTATTTGGGAATTTTGGGTCTTTAAGGGGATTTTTGGGGGTCTCTGGGGGGGTTTTTTTTGGAATTTTGGGGGTTTTGGGGGGTTTTTGGGGGGGAATTTGGGTTGGCAGGGCCGGGAGGTGGCGGGGCTAAAGGGGAAATGGGCGGGGCTAAGGGGTGGCTTTGCAGGGGTCCTGAGGAGATTTAGGGGGTTTGGGGCTTTTATTTGGGAATTTTGGGTCTTTAAGGGGATTTTTGGGGGTCTCTGGGGGGTTTTTTTTGGAATTTTGGGGGTTTTGGGGGGTTTTTGGGGGGGAATTTGGGTCGGCAGGGCCGGGAGGGGGCGGGGCTAAAGGGGAAATGGGCGGGGCTAAGGGGTGGCTTTGCAGGGGTCCTGAGGAGATTTAGGGGGTTTGGGGCTTTTATTTGGGAATTTTGGGTCTTTAAGGGGATTTTTGGGGGTCTCTGGGGGGGTTTTTTTTGGAATTTTGGGGGTTTTGGGGGGTTTTTGGGGGGGAATTTGGGTCGGCAGGGCCGGGAGGGGGCGGGGCTAAAGGGGAAATGGGCGGGGCTAGAGGGGGAGTGGGCGGGGCTAAGGTGTGGCTTTGCAGGGGTCCTGAGGAGATTTAGGGGGTTTGGGGCTTTTATTTGGGAATGTTGGGTCTTTAAGGGGATGTTTGGGGGTCTCTGGGGGGTTTTTTTTTGGAATTTTGGGGGTTTTGGGGGGTTTTTGGGGGGGAATTTGGGTCGGCAGGGCCGGGAGGGGGCGGGGCTAAAGGGGAAATGGGCGGGGCTAAGGGGTGGCTTTGCAGGGGTCCTGAGGAGATTTAGGGGGTTTGGGGCTTTTATTTGGGAATTTTGGGCCTTTAAGGGGATTTTTGGGGGTCTCTGGGGGGTTTTTTTTTGGAATTTTGGGGGTTTTGGGGGGTTTTTGGGGGGGAATTTGGGTCGGCAGGGCCGGGAGGGGGCGGGGCTAAAGGGGAAATGGGCGGGGCTAAGGGGTGGCTTTGCAGGGGTCCTGAGGAGATTTAGGGGGTTTGGGGCTTTTATTTGGGAATTTTGGGCCTTTAAGGGGATTTTTGGGGGTCTCTGGGGGGTTTTTTTTTTGGAATTTTGGGGGTTTTGGGGGGTTTTTGGGGGGGAATTTGGGTCGGCAGGGCCGGGAGGGGGCGGGGCTAAAGGGGAAATGGGCGGGGCTAGAGGGGGAGTGGGCGGGGCTAAGGGGTGGCTTTTCAGGGGTCCTGAGGAGATTTAGGGGGTTTGGGGCTTTTATTTGGGAATTTTGGGTCTTTAAGGGGATTTTTGGGGGTCTCTGGGGGGGTTTTTTTTGGAATTTTGGGGGTTTTGGGGGGTTTTTGGGGGGGAATTTGGGTCGGCAGGGCCGGGAGGGGGCGGGGCTAAAGGGGAAATGGGCGGGGCTAAGGGGTGGCTTTGCAGGGGTCCTGAGGAGATTTAGGGGGTTTGGGGCTTTTATTTGGGAATTTTGGGTCTTTAAGGGGATTTTTGGGGGTCTCTGGGGGGGTTTTTTTTGGAATTTTGGGGGTTTTGGGGGGTTTTTGGGGGGGAATTTGGGTTGGCAGGGCCGGGAGGGGGCGGGGCTAAAGGGGAAATGGGCGGGGCTAGAGGGGGAGTGGGCGGGGCTAAGGGGTGGCTTTGCAGGGGTCCTGAGGAGATTTAGGGGGTTTGGGGCTTTTATTTGGGAATTTTGGGTCTTTAAGGGGATTTTTGGGGGTCTCTGGGGGGGTTTTTTTCTGGAATTTTGGGGGTTTTGGGGGGTTTTTGGGGGGGAATTTGGGTCGGCAGGGCCGGGAGGGGGCGGGGCTAAAGGGGAAATGGGCGGGGCTAAGGGGTGGCTTTGCAGGGGTCCTGAGGAGATTTAGGGGGTTTGGGGCTTTTATTTGGGAATTTTGGGTCTTTAAGGGGATTTTTGGGGGTCTCTGGGGGGTTTTTTTTTGGAATTTTGGGGGTTTTGGGGGGTTTTTGGGGGGGAATTTGGGTCGGCAGGGCCGGGAGGGGGCGGGGCTAAAGGGGAAATGGGCGGGGCTAGAGGGGGAGTGGGCGGGGCTAAGGGGTGGCTTTGCAGGGGTCCTGAGGAGATTTAGGGGGTTTGGGGCTTTTATTTGGGAATTTTGGGTCTTTAAGGGGATTTTTGGGGGTCTCTGGGGGGGTTTTTTTTTGGAATTTTGGGGGTTTTGGGGGGTTTTTGGGGGGAATTTGGGTCGGCAGGGCCGGGAGGGGGCGGGGCTAAAGGGGAAATGGGCGGGGCTAAGGGGTGGCTTTGCAGAGGTCCTGAGGAGATTTAGGGGGTTTGGGGCTTTTATTTGGGAATTTTGGGTCTTTAAGGGGATTTTTGGGGGTCTCTGGGGGGTTTTTTTTTGGAATTTTGGGGGTTTTGGGGGGTTTTTGGGGGGGAATTTGGGTCGGCAGGGCCGGGAGGGGGCGGGGCTAAAGGGGAAATGGGCGGGGCCAAGGGGTGGCTTTGCAGGGGTCCTGAGGAGATTTAGGGGGTTTGGGGCTTTTATTTGGGAATGTTGGGTCTTTAAGGGGATTTTTGGGGGTCTCTGGGGGGTTTTTTTCTGGAATTTTGGGGGTTTTGGGGGGTTTTTGGGGGGGAATTTGGGTCGGCAGGGCCGGGAGGGGGCGGGGCTAAAGGGGAAATGGGCGGGGCTAAGGGGTGGCTTTGCAGAGGTCCTGAGGAGATTTAGGGGGTTTGGGGCTTTTATTTGGGAATTTTGGGTCTTTAAGGGGATTTTTGGGGGTCTCTGGGGGGGTTTTTTTTGGAATTTTGGGGGTTTTGGGGGGTTTTTGGGGGGAAATTTGGGTCGGCAGGGCCGGGAGGGGGCGGGGCTAAAGGGGAAATGGGCGGGGCTAAGGGGTGGCTTTGCAGAGGTCCTGAGGAGATTTAGGGGGTTTGGGGCTTTTATTTGGGAATTTTGGGTCTTTAAGGGGATTTTTGGGGGTCTCTGGGGGTTTTTTTTTTTGAATTTTGGGGGTTTTGGGGGGTTTTTGGGCGGAAATTTGGGTCGGCAGGGCCGGGAGGGGGCGGGGCTAAAGGGGAAATGGGCGGGGCTAAGGTGTGGCTTTGCAGGGGTCCTGAGGAGATTTAGGGGGTTTGGGGCTTTTATTTGGGAATTTTGGGTCTTTAAGGGGATTTTTGGGGGTCTCTGGGGGGTTTTTTTTTGGAATTTTGGGGGTTTTGGGGGGTTTTTGGGGGGGAATTTGGGTCGGCAGGGCCGGGAGGGGGCGGGGCTAAAGGGGAAATGGGCGGGGCTAGAGGGGGAGTGGGCGGGGCTAAGGGGTGGCTTTTCAGGGGTCCTGAGGAGATTTAGGGGGTTTGGGGCTTTTATTTGGGAATTTTGGGTCTTTAAGGGGATTTTTGGGGGTCTCTGGGGGGGTTTTTTTTGGAATTTTGGGGGTTTTGGGGGGTTTTTGGGGGGGAATTTGGGTCGGCAGGGCCGGGAGGGGGCGGGGCTAAAGGGGAAATGGGCGGGGCTAAGGGGTGGCTTTGCAGGGGTCCTGAGGAGATTTAGGGGGTTTGGGGCTTTTATTTGGGAATTTTGGGTCTTTAAGGGGATTTTTGGGGGTCTCTGGGGTTTTTTTTTTCTGGAATTTTGGGGGTTTTGGGGGGTTTTTGGGGGGGAATTTGGGTCGGCAGGGCCGGGAGGGGGCGGGGCTAAAGGGGAAATGGGCGGGGCTAAGGGGTGGCTTTGCAGGGGTCCTGAGGAGATTTAGGGGGTTTGGGGCTTTTATTTGGGAATGTTGGGTCTTTAAGGGGATTTTTGGGGGTCTCTGGGGGGTTTTTTTTTGGAATTTTGGGGGTTTTGGGGGGTTTTTGGGGGGGAATTTGGGTCGGCAGGGCCGGGAGGGGGCGGGGCTAAAGGGGAAATGGGCGGGGCTAAGGTGTGGCTTTGCAGGGGTCCTGAGGAGATTTAGGGGGTTTGGGGCTTTTATTTGGGAATTTTGGGTCTTTAAGGGGATTTTTGGGGGTCTCTGGGGGTTTTTTTTTTGGAATTTTGGGGGTTTTGGGGGGTTTTTGGGGGGGAATTTGGGTCGGCAGGGCCGGGAGGGGGCGGGGCTAAAGGGGAAATGGGCGGGGCTAGAGCGGGAGTGGGCGGGGCTAAGGGGTGGCTTTGCAGGGGTCCTGAGGAGATTTAGGGGGTTTGGGGCTTTTATTTGGGAATTTTGGGTCTTTAAGGGGATTTTTGGGGGTCTCTGGGGGTTTTTTTTTTGGAATTTTGGGGGGTTTTTGGGGGGGAATTTGGGTCGGCAGGGCCGGGAGGGGGCGGGGCTAAAGGGGAAATGGGCGGGGCTAAGGTGTGGCTTTGCAGGGGTCCTGAGGAGATTTAGGGGGTTTGGGGCTTTTATTTGGGAATTTTGGGTCTTTAAGGGGATTTTTGGGGGTCTCTGGGGGGTTTTTTTTTTGAATTTTGGGGGTTTTGGGGGGTTTTTGGGCGGAAATTTGGGTCGGCAGGGCCGGGAGGGGGCGGGGCTAAAGGGGAAATGGGCGGGGCTAAGGTGTGGCTTTGCAGGGGTCCTGAGGAGATTTAGGGGGTTTGGGGCTTTTATTTGGGAATTTTGGGTCTTTAAGGGGATTTTTGGGGGTCTCTGGGGGGTTTTTTTTTGGAATTTTGGGGGTTTTGGGGGGTTTTTGGGGGGGAATTTGGGTCGGCAGGGCCGGGAGGGGGCGGGGCTAAAGGGGAAATGGGCGGGGCTAGAGGGGGAGTGGGCGGGGCTAAGGGGTGGCTTTTCAGGGGTCCTGAGGAGATTTAGGGGGTTTGGGGCTTTTATTTGGGAATTTTGGGTCTTTAAGGGGATTTTTGGGGGTCTCTGGGGGGGTTTTTTTTTGAATTTTGGGGGTTTTGGGGGGTTTTTGGGGGGGAATTTGGGTCGGCAGGGCCGGGAGGGGGCGGGGCTAAAGGGGAAATGGGCGGGGCTAAGGGGTGGCTTTGCAGGGGTCCTGAGGAGATTTAGGGGGTTTGGGGCTTTTATTTGGGAATGTTGGGTCTTTAAGGGGATTTTTGGGGGTCTCTGGGGTTTTTTTTTCTGGAATTTTGGGGGTTTTGGGGGGTTTTTGGGGGGGAATTTGGGTCGGCAGGGCCGGGAGGGGGCGGGGCTAAAGGGGAAATGGGCGGGGCTAAGGGGTGGCTTTGCAGGGGTCCTGAGGAGATTTAGGGGGTTTGGGGCTTTTATTTGGGAATGTTGGGTCTTTAAGGGGATTTTTGGGGGTCTCTGGGGGGTTTTTTTTTGGAATTTTGGGGGTTTTGGGGGGTTTTTGGGGGGGAATTTGGGTCGGCAGGGCCGGGAGGGGGCGGGGCTAAAGGGGAAATGGGCGGGGCTAAGGTGTGGCTTTGCAGGGGTCCTGAGGAGATTTAGGGGGTTTGGGGCTTTTATTTGGGAATTTTGGGTCTTTAAGGGGATTTTTGGGGGTCTCTGGGGGTTTTTTTTTTTGGAATTTTGGGGGTTTTGGGGGGTTTTTGGGGGGGAATTTGGGTCGGCAGGGCCGGGAGGGGGCGGGGCTAAAGGGGAAATGGGCGGGGCTAGAGCGGGAGTGGGCGGGGCTAAGGGGTGGCTTTGCAGGGGTCCTGAGGAGATTTAGGGGGTTTGGGGCTTTTATTTGGGAATTTTGGGTCTTTAAGGGGATTTTTGGGGGTCTCTGGGGGTTTTTTTTTTGGAATTTTGGGGGTTTTGGGGGGTTTTTGGGGGGGAATTTGGGTCGGCAGGGCCGGGAGGGGGCGGGGCTAAAGGGGAAATGGGCGGGGCTAAGGTGTGGCTTTGCAGGGGTCCTGAGGAGATTTAGGGGGTTTGGGGCTTTTATTTGGGAATTTTGGGTCTTTAAGGGGACTTTTGGGGGTCTCTGGGGGTTTTTTTTTTGGAATTTTGGGGGTTTTGGGGGGTTTTTGGGGGGGAATTTGGGTCGGCAGGGCCGGGAGGGGGCGGGGCTAAAGGGGAAATGGGCGGGGCTAGAGGGGGAGTGGGCGGGGCTAAGGGGTGGCTTTGCAGGGGTCCTGAGGAGATTTAGGGGGTTTGGGGCTTTTATTTGGGAATTTTGGGTCTTTAAGGGGATTTTTGGGGGTCTCTGGGGGGTTTTTTTTTGGAATTTTGGGGGTTTTGGGGGGTTTTTGGGGGGGAATTTGGGTCGGCAGGGCCGGGAGGGGGCGGGGCTAAAGGGGAAATGGGCGGGGCTAAGGGGTGGCTTTGCAGGGGTCCTGAGGAGATTTAGGGGGTTTGGGGCTTTTATTTGGGAATTTTGGGTCTTTAAGGGGATTTTTGGGGGTCTCTGGGGGGTTTTTTTTTGGAATTTTGGGGGTTTTGGGGGTTTTTTGGGGGGGAATTTGGGTCGGCAGGGCCGGGAGGGGGCGGGGCTAAAGGGGAAATGGGCGGGGCCAAGGGGTGGCTTTGCAGGGGTCCTGAGGAGATTTAGGGGGTTTGGGGCTTTTATTTGGGAATGTTGGGTCTTTAAGGGGATTTTTGGGGGTCTCTGGGGGTTTTTTTTCTGGAATTTTGGGGGTTTTGGGGGGTTTTTGGGGGGGAATTTGGGTCGGCAGGGCCGGGAGGGGGCGGGGCTAAAGGGGAAATGGGCGGGGCTAAGGGGTGGCTTTGCAGGGGTCCTGAGGAGATTTAGGGGGTTTGGGGCTTTTATTTGGGAATTTTGGGTCTTTAAGGGGATTTTTGGGGGTCTCTGGGGGGGTTTTTTTTGGAATTTTGGGGGTTTTGGGGGGTTTTTGGGGGGGAATTTGGGTCGGCAGGGCCGGGAGGGGGCGGGGCTAAAGGGGAAATGGGCGGGGCTAAGGGGTGGCTTTGCAGGGGTCCTGAGGAGATTTAGGGGGTTTGGGGCTTTTATTTGGGAATTTTGGGTCTTTAAGGGGATTTTTGGGGGTCTCTGGGGGGTTTTTTTCCGGAATTTTGGGGGTTTTGGGGGGTTTTTGGGGGGGAATTTGGGTCGGCAGGGCCGGGAGGGGGCGGGGCTAAAGGGGAAATGGGCGGGGCTAGAGGGGGAGTGGGCGGGGCTAAGGGGTGGCTTTGCAGGGGTCCTGAGGAGATTTAGGGGGTTTGGGGCTTTTATTTGGGAATTTTGGGTCTTTAAGGGGATTTTTGGGGGTCTCTGGGGGGGTTTTTTTTGGAATTTTGGGGGTTTTGGGGGGTTTTTGGGGGGGAATTTGGGTCGGCAGGGCCGGGAGGGGGCGGGGCTAAAGGGGAAATGGGCGGGGCTAAGGTGTGGCTTTGCAGGGGTCCTGAGGAGATTTAGGGGGTTTGGGGCTTTTATTTGGGAATTTTGGGTCTTTAAGGGGATTTTTGGGGGTCTCTGGGGGTTTTTTTTTTGGAATTTTGGGGGTTTTGGGGGGTTTTTGGGGGGGAATTTGGGTCGGCAGGGCCGGGAGGGGGCGGGGCTAAAGGGGAAATGGGCGGGGCTAGAGGGGGAGTGGGCGGGACTAAGGGGTGGCTTTGCAGGGGTCCTGAGGAGATTTAGGGGGTTTGGGGCTTTTATTTGGGAATTTTGGGTCTTTAAGGGGATTTTTGGGGGTCTCTGGGGGGTTTTTTTTTGGAATTTTGGGGGTTTTGGGGGGTTTTTGGGGGGGAATTTGGGTCGGCAGGGCCGGGAGGGGGCGGGGCTAAAGGGGAAATGGGCGGGGCTAAGGGGTGGCTTTGCAGAGGTCCTGAGGAGATTTAGGGGGTTTGGGGCTTTTATTTGGGAATGTTGGGTCTTTAAGGGGATGTTTGGGGGTCTCTGGGGGGTTTTTTTTTTGAATTTTGGGGGTTTTGGGGGGTTTTTGGGGGGGAATTTGGGTCGGCAGGGCCGGGAGGGGGCGGGGCTAAAGGGGAAATGGGCGGGGCTAAGGGGTGGCTTTGCAGGGGTCCTGAGGAGATTTAGGGGGTTTGGGGCTTTTATTTGGGAATTTTGGGCCTTTAAGGGGATTTTTGGGGGTCTCTGGGGGGTTTTTTTTTGGAATTTTGGGGGTTTTGGGGGGTTTTTGGGGGGGAATTTGGGTCGGCAGGGCCGGGAGGGGGCGGGGCTAAAGGGGAAATGGGCGGGGCTAAGGGGTGGCTTTGCAGGGGTCCTGAGGAGATTTAGGGGGTTTGGGGCTTTTATTTGGGAATTTTGGGCCTTTAAGGGGATTTTTGGGGGTCTCTGGGGGGTTTTTTTTTGGAATTTTGGGGGTTTTGGGGGGTTTTTGGGGGGGAATTTGGGTCGGCAGGGCCGGGAGGGGGCGGGGCTAAAGGGGAAATGGGCGGGGCTAGAGGGGGAGTGGGCGGGGCTAAGGGGTGGCTTTTCAGGGGTCCTGAGGAGATTTAGGGGGTTTGGGGCTTTTATTTGGGAATTTTGGGTCTTTAAGGGGATTTTTGGGGGTCTCTGGGGGGGTTTTTTTTGGAATTTTGGGGGTTTTGGGGGGTTTTTGGGGGGGAATTTGGGTCGGCAGGGCCGGGAGGGGGCGGGGCTAAAGGGGAAATGGGCGGGGCTAAGGGGTGGCTTTGCAGGGGTCCTGAGGAGATTTAGGGGGTTTGGGGCTTTTATTTGGGAATTTTGGGTCTTTAAGGGGATTTTTGGGGGTCTCTGGGGGGGTTTTTTTTGGAATTTTGGGGGTTTTGGGGGGTTTTTGGGGGGGAATTTGGGTTGGCAGGGCCGGGAGGGGGCGGGGCTAAAGGGGAAATGGGCGGGGCTAGAGGGGGAGTGGGCGGGGCTAAGGTGTGGCTTTTCAGGGGTCCTGAGGAGATTTAGGGGGTTTGGGGCTTTTATTTGGGAATTTTGGGTCTTTAAGGGGATTTTTGGGGGTCTCTGGGGGGGTTTTTTTTTGGAATTTTGGGGGTTTTGGGGGGTTTTGGGGGGGAATTTGGGTCGGCAGGGCCGGGAGGGGGCGGGGCTAAAGGGGAAATGGGCGGGGCTAAGGGGTGGCTTTGCAGGGGTCCTGAGGAGATTTAGGGGGTTTGGGGCTTTTATTTGGGAATTTTGGGTCTTTAAGGGGATTTTTGGGGGTCTCTGGGGGGTTTTTTTTTGGAATTTTGGGGGTTTTGGGGGGTTTTTGGGGGGGAATTTGGGTCGGCAGGGCCGGGAGGGGGCGGGGCTAAAGGGGAAATGGGCGGGGCCAAGGTGTAGCTTTGCAGGGGTCCTGAGGAGATTTAGGGGGTTTGGGGCTTTTATTTGGGAATTTTGGGTCTTTAAGGGGATTTTTGGGGGTCTCTGGGGGGTTTTTTTTTGGAATTTTGGGGGTTTTGGGGGTTTTTTGGGGGGGAATTTGGGTCGGCAGGGCCGGGAGGGGGCGGGGCTAAAGGGGAAATGGGCGGGGCCAAGGTGTGGCTTTGCAGGGGTCCTGAGGAGATTTAGGGGGTTTGGGGCTTTTATTTGGGAATGTTGGGTCTTTAAGGGGATGTTTGGGGGTCTCTGGGGGGTTTTTTTTTGGAATTTTGGGGGTTTTGGGGGGTTTTTTGGGGGGAATTTGGGTCGGCAGGGCCGGGAGGGGGCGGGGCTAAAGGGGAAATGGGCGGGGCTAAGGGGTGGCTTTGCAGGGGTCCTGAGGAGATTTAGGGGGTTTGGGGCTTTTATTTGGGAATTTTGGGTCTTTAAGGGGATTTTTGGGGGTCTCTGGGGGGGTTTTTTTTGGAATTTTGGGGGTTTTGGGGGGTTTTTGGGGGGGAATTTGGGTCGGCAGGGCCGGGAGGGGGCGGGGCTAAAGGGGAAATGGGCGGGGCTAGAGGGGGAGTGGGCGGGGCTAAGGTGTGGCTTTGCAGGGGTCCTGAGGAGATTTAGGGGGTTTGGGGCTTTTATTTGGGAATTTTGGGTCTTTAAGGGGATTTTTGGGGGTCTCTGGGGGGGTTTTTTTTGGAATTTTGGGGGTTTTGGGGGGTTTTTGGGGGGGAATTTGGGTTGGCAGGGCCGGGAGGGGGCGGGGCTAAAGGGGAAATGGGCGGGGCTAAGGGGTGGCTTTGCAGGGGTCCTGAGGAGATTTAGGGGGTTTGGGGCTTTTATTTGGGAATTTTGGGTCTTTAAGGGGATTTTTGGGGGTCTCTGGGGGGGTTTTTTTTGGAATTTTGGGGGTTTTGGGGGGTTTTTGGGGGGGAATTTGGGTCGGCAGGGCCGGGAGGGGGCGGGGCTAAAGGGGAAATGGGCGGGGCTAGAGGGGGAGTGGGCGGGGCTAAGGGGTGGCTTTGCAGGGGTCCTGAGGAGATTTAGGGGGTTTGGGGCTTTTATTTGGGAATGTTGGGTCTTTAAGGGGATTTTTGGGGGTCTCTGGGGGGTTTTTTTCTGGAATTTTGGGGGTTTTGGGGGGTTTTTGGGGGGGAATTTGGGTCGGCAGGGCCGGGAGGGGGCGGGGCTAAAGGGGAAATGGGCGGGGCTAAGGGGTGGCTTTGCAGGGGTCCTGAGGAGATTTAGGGGGTTTGGGGCTTTTATTTGGGAATTTTGGGTCTTTAAGGGGATTTTTGGGGGTCTCTGGGGGGTTTTTTTTTGGAATTTTGGGGGTTTTGGGGGGTTTTTGGGGGGGAATTTGGGTCGGCAGGGCCGGGAGGGGGCGGGGCTAAAGGGGAAATGGGCGGGGCTAGAGGGGGAGTGGGCGGGGCTAAGGGGTGGCTTTGCAGGGGTCCTGAGGAGATTTAGGGGGTTTGGGGCTTTTATTTGGGAATTTTGGGTCTTTAAGGGGATTTTTGGGGGTCTCTGGGGGGGTTTTTTTTGGAATTTTGGGGGTTTTGGGGGGTTTTTGGGGGGAATTTGGGTCGGCAGGGCCGGGAGGGGGCGGGGCTAAAGGGGAAATGGGCGGGGCTAAGGGGTGGCTTTGCAGAGGTCCTGAGGAGATTTAGGGGGTTTGGGGCTTTTATTTGGGAATTTTGGGTCTTTAAGGGGATTTTTGGGGGTCTCTGGGGGGTTTTTTTTTGGAATTTTGGGGGTTTTGGGGGGTTTTTGGGGGGGAATTTGGGTCGGCAGGGCCGGGAGGGGGCGGGGCTAAAGGGGAAATGGGCGGGGCCAAGGGGTGGCTTTGCAGGGGTCCTGAGGAGATTTAGGGGGTTTGGGGCTTTTATTTGGGAATGTTGGGTCTTTAAGGGGATTTTTGGGGGTCTCTGGGGGGTTTTTTTCTGGAATTTTGGGGGTTTTGGGGGGTTTTTGGGGGGGAATTTGGGTCGGCAGGGCCGGGAGGGGGCGGGGCTAAAGGGGAAATGGGCGGGGCTAAGGGGTGGCTTTGCAGAGGTCCTGAGGAGATTTAGGGGGTTTGGGGCTTTTATTTGGGAATTTTGGGTCTTTAAGGGGATTTTTGGGGGTCTCTGGGGGGGTTTTTTTTGGAATTTTGGGGGTTTTGGGGGGGTTTTTGGGGGGGAAATTTGGGTCGGCAGGGCCGGGAGGGGGCGGGGCTAAAGGGGAAATGGGCGGGGCTAAGGGGTGGCTTTGCAGAGGTCCTGAGGAGATTTAGGGGGTTTGGGGCTTTTATTTGGGAATTTTGGGTCTTTAAGGGGATTTTTGGGGGTCTCTGGGGGGTTTTTTTTTTGAATTTTGGGGGTTTTGGGGGGTTTTTGGGCGGAAATTTGGGTCGGCAGGGCCGGGAGGGGGCGGGGCTAAAGGGGAAATGGGCGGGGCTAAGGTGTGGCTTTGCAGGGGTCCTGAGGAGATTTAGGGGGTTTGGGGCTTTTATTTGGGAATTTTGGGTCTTTAAGGGGATTTTTGGGGGTCTCTGGGGGGTTTTTTTTTGGAATTTTGGGGGTTTTGGGGGGTTTTTGGGGGGGAATTTGGGTCGGCAGGGCCGGGAGGGGGCGGGGCTAAAGGGGAAATGGGCGGGGCTAGAGGGGGAGTGGGCGGGGCTAAGGGGTGGCTTTTCAGGGGTCCTGAGGAGATTTAGGGGGTTTGGGGCTTTTATTTGGGAATTTTGGGTCTTTAAGGGGATTTTTGGGGGTCTCTGGGGGGGTTTTTTTTGGAATTTTGGGGGTTTTGGGGGGTTTTTGGGGGGGAATTTGGGTCGGCAGGGCCGGGAGGGGGCGGGGCTAAAGGGGAAATGGGCGGGGCTAAGGGGTGGCTTTGCAGGGGTCCTGAGGAGATTTAGGGGGTTTGGGGCTTTTATTTGGGAATTTTGGGTCTTTAAGGGGATTTTTGGGGGTCTCTGGGGTTTTTTTTTCTGGAATTTTGGGGGTTTTGGGGGGTTTTTGGGGGGGAATTTGGGTCGGCAGGGCCGGGAGGGGGCGGGGCTAAAGGGGAAATGGGCGGGGCTAAGGGGTGGCTTTGCAGGGGTCCTGAGGAGATTTAGGGGGTTTGGGGCTTTTATTTGGGAATGTTGGGTCTTTAAGGGGATTTTTGGGGGTCTCTGGGGGGTTTTTTTTTTGGAATTTTGGGGGTTTTGGGGGGTTTTTGGGGGGGAATTTGGGTCGGCAGGGCCGGGAGGGGGCGGGGCTAAAGGGGAAATGGGCGGGGCTAAGGTGTGGCTTTGCAGGGGTCCTGAGGAGATTTAGGGGGTTTGGGGCTTTTATTTGGGAATTTTGGGTCTTTAAGGGGATTTTTGGGGGTCTCTGGGGGTTTTTTTTTTGGAATTTTGGGGGTTTTGGGGGGTTTTTGGGGGGGAATTTGGGTCGGCAGGGCCGGGAGGGGGCGGGGCTAAAGGGGAAATGGGCGGGGCTAGAGCGGGAGTGGGCGGGGCTAAGGGGTGGCTTTGCAGGGGTCCTGAGGAGATTTAGGGGGTTTGGGGCTTTTATTTGGGAATTTTGGGTCTTTAAGGGGATTTTTGGGGGTCTCTGGGGGGGTTTTTTTCTGGAATTTTGGGGGTTTTGGGGGGTTTTTGGGGGGGAATTTGGGTCGGCAGGGCCGGGAGGGGGCGGGGCTAAAGGGGAAATGGGCGGGGCTAAGGGGTGGCTTTGCAGGGGTCCTGAGGAGATTTAGGGGGTTTGGGGCTTTTATTTGGGAATTTTGGGTCTTTAAGGGGATTTTTGGGGGTCTCTGGGGGGTTTTTTTTTGGAATTTTGGGGGTTTTGGGGGGTTTTTGGGGGGGAATTTGGGTCGGCAGGGCCGGGAGGGGGCGGGGCTAAAGGGGAAATGGGCGGGGCTAGAGGGGGAGTGGGCGGGGCTAAGGGGTGGCTTTGCAGGGGTCCTGAGGAGATTTAGGGGGTTTGGGGCTTTTATTTGGGAATTTTGGGTCTTTAAGGGGATTTTTGGGGGTCTCTGGGGGGGTTTTTTTTGGAATTTTGGGGGTTTTGGGGGGTTTTTGGGGGGAATTTGGGTCGGCAGGGCCGGGAGGGGGGCGGGGCTAAAGGGGAAATGGGCGGGGCTAAGGGGTGGCTTTGCAGAGGTCCTGAGGAGATTTAGGGGGTTTGGGGCTTTTATTTGGGAATTTTGGGTCTTTAAGGGGATTTTTGGGGGTCTCTGGGGGGTTTTTTTTTGGAATTTTGGGGGTTTTGGGGGGTTTTTGGGGGGGAATTTGGGTCGGCAGGGCCGGGAGGGGGCGGGGCTAAAGGGGAAATGGGCGGGGCCAAGGGGTGGCTTTGCAGGGGTCCTGAGGAGATTTAGGGGGTTTGGGGCTTTTATTTGGGAATGTTGGGTCTTTAAGGGGATTTTTGGGGGTCTCTGGGGGGTTTTTTTCTGGAATTTTGGGGGTTTTGGGGGGTTTTTGGGGGGGAATTTGGGTCGGCAGGGCCGGGAGGGGGCGGGGCTAAAGGGGAAATGGGCGGGGCTAAGGGGTGGCTTTGCAGAGGTCCTGAGGAGATTTAGGGGGTTTGGGGCTTTTATTTGGGAATTTTGGGTCTTTAAGGGGATTTTTGGGGGTCTCTGGGGGGGTTTTTTTTGGAATTTTGGGGGTTTTGGGGGGTTTTTGGGGGGAAATTTGGGTCGGCAGGGCCGGGAGGGGGCGGGGCTAAAGGGGAAATGGGCGGGGCTAAGGGGTGGCTTTGCAGAGGTCCTGAGGAGATTTAGGGGGTTTGGGGCTTTTATTTGGGAATTTTGGGTCTTTAAGGGGATTTTTGGGGGTCTCTGGGGGTTTTTTTTTTTGAATTTTGGGGGTTTTGGGGGGTTTTTGGGCGGAAATTTGGGTCGGCAGGGCCGGGAGGGGGCGGGGCTAAAGGGGAAATGGGCGGGGCTAAGGTGTGGCTTTGCAGGGGTCCTGAGGAGATTTAGGGGGTTTGGGGCTTTTATTTGGGAATTTTGGGTCTTTAAGGGGATTTTTGGGGGTCTCTGGGGGGTTTTTTTTTGGAATTTTGGGGGTTTTGGGGGGTTTTTGGGGGGGAATTTGGGTCGGCAGGGCCGGGAGGGGGCGGGGCTAAAGGGGAAATGGGCGGGGCTAGAGGGGGAGTGGGCGGGGCTAAGGGGTGGCTTTTCAGGGGTCCTGAGGAGATTTAGGGGGTTTGGGGCTTTTATTTGGGAATTTTGGGTCTTTAAGGGGATTTTTGGGGGTCTCTGGGGGGGTTTTTTTTGGAATTTTGGGGGTTTTGGGGGGTTTTTGGGGGGGAATTTGGGTCGGCAGGGCCGGGAGGGGGCGGGGCTAAAGGGGAAATGGGCGGGGCTAAGGGGTGGCTTTGCAGGGGTCCTGAGGAGATTTAGGGGGTTTGGGGCTTTTATTTGGGAATTTTGGGTCTTTAAGGGGATTTTTGGGGGTCTCTGGGGTTTTTTTTTCTGGAATTTTGGGGGTTTTGGGGGGTTTTTGGGGGGGAATTTGGGTCGGCAGGGCCGGGAGGGGGGCGGGGCTAAAGGGGAAATGGGCGGGGCTAAGGGGTGGCTTTGCAGGGGTCCTGAGGAGATTTAGGGGGTTTGGGGCTTTTATTTGGGAATGTTGGGTCTTTAAGGGGATTTTTGGGGGTCTCTGGGGGGTTTTTTTTTGGAATTTTGGGGGTTTTGGGGGGTTTTTGGGGGGGAATTTGGGTCGGCAGGGCCGGGAGGGGGCGGGGCTAAAGGGGAAATGGGCGGGGCTAAGGTGTGGCTTTGCAGGGGTCCTGAGGAGATTTAGGGGGTTTGGGGCTTTTATTTGGGAATTTTGGGTCTTTAAGGGGATTTTTGGGGGTCTCTGGGGGTTTTTTTTTTGGAATTTTGGGGGTTTTGGGGGGTTTTTGGGGGGGAATTTGGGTCGGCAGGGCCGGGAGGGGGCGGGGCTAAAGGGGAAATGGGCGGGGCTAGAGCGGGAGTGGGCGGGGCTAAGGGGTGGCTTTGCAGGGGTCCTGAGGAGATTTAGGGGGTTTGGGGCTTTTATTTGGGAATTTTGGGTCTTTAAGGGGATTTTTGGGGGTCTCTGGGGGTTTTTTTTTTGGAATTTTGGGGGGTTTTTGGGGGGGAATTTGGGTCGGCAGGGCCGGGAGGGGGCGGGGCTAAAGGGGAAATGGGCGGGGCTAAGGTGTGGCTTTGCAGGGGTCCTGAGGAGATTTAGGGGGTTTGGGGCTTTTATTTGGGAATTTTGGGTCTTTAAGGGGATTTTTGGGGGTCTCTGGGGGGTTTTTTTTTTTGAATTTTGGGGGTTTTGGGGGGTTTTTGGGCGGAAATTTGGGTCGGCAGGGCCGGGAGGGGGCGGGGCTAAAGGGGAAATGGGCGGGGCTAAGGTGTGGCTTTGCAGGGGTCCTGAGGAGATTTAGGGGGTTTGGGGCTTTTATTTGGGAATTTTGGGTCTTTAAGGGGATTTTTGGGGGTCTCTGGGGGGTTTTTTTTTTGGAATTTTGGGGGTTTTGGGGGGTTTTTGGGGGGGAATTTGGGTCGGCAGGGCCGGGAGGGGGCGGGGCTAAAGGGGAAATGGGCGGGGCTAGAGGGGGAGTGGGCGGGGCTAAGGGGTGGCTTTTCAGGGGTCCTGAGGAGATTTAGGGGGTTTGGGGCTTTTATTTGGGAATTTTGGGTCTTTAAGGGGATTTTTGGGGGTCTCTGGGGGGGTTTTTTTTTGAATTTTGGGGGTTTTGGGGGGTTTTTGGGGGGGAATTTGGGTCGGCAGGGCCGGGAGGGGGCGGGGCTAAAGGGGAAATGGGCGGGGCTAAGGGGTGGCTTTGCAGGGGTCCTGAGGAGATTTAGGGGGTTTGGGGCTTTTATTTGGGAATGTTGGGTCTTTAAGGGGATTTTTGGGGGTCTCTGGGGTTTTTTTTTCTGGAATTTTGGGGGTTTTGGGGGGTTTTTGGGGGGGAATTTGGGTCGGCAGGGCCGGGAGGGGGCGGGGCTAAAGGGGAAATGGGCGGGGCTAAGGGGTGGCTTTGCAGGGGTCCTGAGGAGATTTAGGGGGTTTGGGGCTTTTATTTGGGAATGTTGGGTCTTTAAGGGGATTTTTGGGGGTCTCTGGGGGGTTTTTTTTTGGAATTTTGGGGGTTTTGGGGGGTTTTTGGGGGGGAATTTGGGTCGGCAGGGCCGGGAGGGGGCGGGGCTAAAGGGGAAATGGGCGGGGCTAAGGTGTGGCTTTGCAGGGGTCCTGAGGAGATTTAGGGGGTTTGGGGCTTTTATTTGGGAATTTTGGGTCTTTAAGGGGATTTTTGGGGGTCTCTGGGGGTTTTTTTTTTTGGAATTTTGGGGGTTTTGGGGGGTTTTTGGGGGGGAATTTGGGTCGGCAGGGCCGGGAGGGGGCGGGGCTAAAGGGGAAATGGGCGGGGCTAGAGCGGGAGTGGGCGGGGCTAAGGGGTGGCTTTGCAGGGGTCCTGAGGAGATTTAGGGGGTTTGGGGCTTTTATTTGGGAATTTTGGGTCTTTAAGGGGATTTTTGGGGGTCTCTGGGGGTTTTTTTTTTGGAATTTTGGGGGTTTTGGGGGGTTTTTGGGGGGGAATTTGGGTCGGCAGGGCCGGGAGGGGGCGGGGCTAAAGGGGAAATGGGCGGGGCTAAGGTGTGGCTTTGCAGGGGTCCTGAGGAGATTTAGGGGGTTTGGGGCTTTTATTTGGGAATTTTGGGTCTTTAAGGGGACTTTTGGGGGTCTCTGGGGGTTTTTTTTTTGGAATTTTGGGGGTTTTGGGGGGTTTTTGGGGGGGAATTTGGGTCGGCAGGGCCGGGAGGGGGCGGGGCTAAAGGGGAAATGGGCGGGGCTAGAGGGGGAGTGGGCGGGGCTAAGGGGTGGCTTTGCAGGGGTCCTGAGGAGATTTAGGGGGTTTGGGGCTTTTATTTGGGAATTTTGGGTCTTTAAGGGGATTTTTGGGGGTCTCTGGGGGGTTTTTTTTTGGAATTTTGGGGGTTTTGGGGGGTTTTTGGGGGGGAATTTGGGTCGGCAGGGCCGGGAGGGGGCGGGGCTAAAGGGGAAATGGGCGGGGCTAAGGGGTGGCTTTGCAGGGGTCCTGAGGAGATTTAGGGGGTTTGGGGCTTTTATTTGGGAATTTTGGGTCTTTAAGGGGATTTTTGGGGGTCTCTGGGGGGTTTTTTTTTGGAATTTTGGGGGTTTTGGGGGTTTTTTGGGGGGGGAATTTGGGTCGGCAGGGCCGGGAGGGGGCGGGGCTAAAGGGGAAATGGGCGGGGCCAAGGGGTGGCTTTGCAGGGGTCCTGAGGAGATTTAGGGGGTTTGGGGCTTTTATTTGGGAATGTTGGGTCTTTAAGGGGATTTTTGGGGGTCTCTGGGGGTTTTTTTTCTGGAATTTTGGGGGTTTTGGGGGGTTTTTGGGGGGGAATTTGGGTCGGCAGGGCCGGGAGGGGGCGGGGCTAAAGGGGAAATGGGCGGGGCTAAGGGGTGGCTTTGCAGGGGTCCTGAGGAGATTTAGGGGGTTTGGGGCTTTTATTTGGGAATTTTGGGTCTTTAAGGGGATTTTTGGGGGTCTCTGGGGGGGTTTTTTTTGGAATTTTGGGGGTTTTGGGGGGTTTTTGGGGGGGAATTTGGGTCGGCAGGGCCGGGAGGGGGCGGGGCTAAAGGGGAAATGGGCGGGGCTAAGGGGTGGCTTTGCAGGGGTCCTGAGGAGATTTAGGGGGTTTGGGGCTTTTATTTGGGAATTTTGGGTCTTTAAGGGGATTTTTGGGGGTCTCTGGGGGGTTTTTTTCCGGAATTTTGGGGGTTTTGGGGGGTTTTTGGGGGGGAATTTGGGTCGGCAGGGCCGGGAGGGGGCGGGGCTAAAGGGGAAATGGGCGGGGCTAGAGGGGGAGTGGGCGGGGCTAAGGGGTGGCTTTGCAGGGGTCCTGAGGAGATTTAGGGGGTTTGGGGCTTTTATTTGGGAATTTTGGGTCTTTAAGGGGATTTTTGGGGGTCTCTGGGGGGGTTTTTTTTGGAATTTTGGGGGTTTTGGGGGGTTTTTGGGGGGGAATTTGGGTCGGCAGGGCCGGGAGGGGGCGGGGCTAAAGGGGAAATGGGCGGGGCTAAGGTGTGGCTTTGCAGGGGTCCTGAGGAGATTTAGGGGGTTTGGGGCTTTTATTTGGGAATTTTGGGTCTTTAAGGGGATTTTTGGGGGTCTCTGGGGGTTTTTTTTTTGGAATTTTGGGGGTTTTGGGGGGTTTTTGGGGGGGAATTTGGGTCGGCAGGGCCGGGAGGGGGCGGGGCTAAAGGGGAAATGGGCGGGGCTAGAGGGGGAGTGGGCGGGACTAAGGGGTGGCTTTGCAGGGGTCCTGAGGAGATTTAGGGGGTTTGGGGCTTTTATTTGGGAATTTTGGGTCTTTAAGGGGATTTTTGGGGGTCTCTGGGGGGTTTTTTTTTGGAATTTTGGGGGTTTTGGGGGGTTTTTGGGGGGGAATTTGGGTCGGCAGGGCCGGGAGGGGGCGGGGCTAAAGGGGAAATGGGCGGGGCTAAGGGGTGGCTTTGCAGAGGTCCTGAGGAGATTTAGGGGGTTTGGGGCTTTTATTTGGGAATGTTGGGTCTTTAAGGGGATGTTTGGGGGTCTCTGGGGGGTTTTTTTTTTGAATTTTGGGGGTTTTGGGGGGTTTTTGGGGGGGAATTTGGGTCGGCAGGGCCGGGAGGGGGCGGGGCTAAAGGGGAAATGGGCGGGGCTAAGGGGTGGCTTTGCAGGGGTCCTGAGGAGATTTAGGGGGTTTGGGGCTTTTATTTGGGAATTTTGGGCCTTTAAGGGGATTTTTGGGGGTCTCTGGGGGGTTTTTTTTTGGAATTTTGGGGGTTTTGGGGGGTTTTTGGGGGGGAATTTGGGTCGGCAGGGCCGGGAGGGGGCGGGGCTAAAGGGGAAATGGGCGGGGCTAGAGGGGGAGTGGGCGGGGCTAAGGGGTGGCTTTTCAGGGGTCCTGAGGAGATTTAGGGGGTTTGGGGCTTTTATTTGGGAATTTTGGGTCTTTAAGGGGATTTTTGGGGGTCTCTGGGGGGGTTTTTTTTGGAATTTTGGGGGTTTTGGGGGGTTTTTGGGGGGGAATTTGGGTCGGCAGGGCCGGGAGGGGGCGGGGCTAAAGGGGAAATGGGCGGGGCTAAGGGGTGGCTTTGCAGGGGTCCTGAGGAGATTTAGGGGGTTTGGGGCTTTTATTTGGGAATTTTGGGTCTTTAAGGGGATTTTTGGGGGTCTCTGGGGGGGTTTTTTTTGGAATTTTGGGGGTTTTGGGGGGTTTTTGGGGGGGAATTTGGGTTGGCAGGGCCGGGAGGGGGCGGGGCTAAAGGGGAAATGGGCGGGGCTAGAGGGGGAGTGGGCGGGGCTAAGGTGTGGCTTTTCAGGGGTCCTGAGGAGATTTAGGGGGTTTGGGGCTTTTATTTGGGAATTTTGGGTCTTTAAGGGGATTTTTGGGGGTCTCTGGGGGGGTTTTTTTTTGGAATTTTGGGGGTTTTGGGGGGTTTTGGGGGGGAATTTGGGTCGGCAGGGCCGGGAGGGGGCGGGGCTAAAGGGGAAATGGGCGGGGCTAAGGGGTGGCTTTGCAGGGGTCCTGAGGAGATTTAGGGGGTTTGGGGCTTTTATTTGGGAATTTTGGGTCTTTAAGGGGATTTTTGGGGGTCTCTGGGGGGTTTTTTTTTGGAATTTTGGGGGTTTTGGGGGGTTTTTGGGGGGGAATTTGGGTCGGCAGGGCCGGGAGGGGGCGGGGCTAAAGGGGAAATGGGCGGGGCCAAGGTGTAGCTTTGCAGGGGTCCTGAGGAGATTTAGGGGGTTTGGGGCTTTTATTTGGGAATTTTGGGTCTTTAAGGGGATTTTTGGGGGTCTCTGGGGGGTTTTTTTTTGGAATTTTGGGGGTTTTGGGGGTTTTTTGGGGGGGAATTTGGGTCGGCAGGGCCGGGAGGGGGCGGGGCTAAAGGGGAAATGGGCGGGGCCAAGGTGTGGCTTTGCAGGGGTCCTGAGGAGATTTAGGGGGTTTGGGGCTTTTATTTGGGAATGTTGGGTCTTTAAGGGGATGTTTGGGGGTCTCTGGGGGGTTTTTTTTTGGAATTTTGGGGGTTTTGGGGGGTTTTTTGGGGGGAATTTGGGTCGGCAGGGCCGGGAGGGGGCGGGGCTAAAGGGGAAATGGGCGGGGCTAAGGGGTGGCTTTGCAGGGGTCCTGAGGAGATTTAGGGGGTTTGGGGCTTTTATTTGGGAATTTTGGGTCTTTAAGGGGATTTTTGGGGGTCTCTGGGGGGGTTTTTTTTGGAATTTTGGGGGTTTTGGGGGGTTTTTGGGGGGGAATTTGGGTCGGCAGGGCCGGGAGGGGGCGGGGCTAAAGGGGAAATGGGCGGGGCTAGAGGGGGAGTGGGCGGGGCTAAGGTGTGGCTTTGCAGGGGTCCTGAGGAGATTTAGGGGGTTTGGGGCTTTTATTTGGGAATTTTGGGTCTTTAAGGGGATTTTTGGGGGTCTCTGGGGGGGTTTTTTTTGGAATTTTGGGGGTTTTGGGGGGTTTTTGGGGGGGAATTTGGGTTGGCAGGGCCGGGAGGGGGCGGGGCTAAAGGGGAAATGGGCGGGGCTAAGGGGTGGCTTTGCAGGGGTCCTGAGGAGATTTAGGGGGTTTGGGGCTTTTATTTGGGAATTTTGGGTCTTTAAGGGGATTTTTGGGGGTCTCTGGGGGGGTTTTTTTTGGAATTTTGGGGGTTTTGGGGGGTTTTTGGGGGGGAATTTGGGTCGGCAGGGCCGGGAGGGGGCGGGGCTAAAGGGGAAATGGGCGGGGCTAGAGGGGGAGTGGGCGGGGCTAAGGGGTGGCTTTGCAGGGGTCCTGAGGAGATTTAGGGGGTTTGGGGCTTTTATTTGGGAATGTTGGGTCTTTAAGGGGATTTTTGGGGGTCTCTGGGGGGTTTTTTTCTGGAATTTTGGGGGTTTTGGGGGGTTTTTGGGGGGGAATTTGGGTCGGCAGGGCCGGGAGGGGGCGGGGCTAAAGGGGAAATGGGCGGGGCTAAGGGGTGGCTTTGCAGGGGTCCTGAGGAGATTTAGGGGGTTTGGGGCTTTTATTTGGGAATTTTGGGTCTTTAAGGGGATTTTTGGGGGTCTCTGGGGGGTTTTTTTTTGGAATTTTGGGGGTTTTGGGGGGTTTTTGGGGGGGAATTTGGGTCGGCAGGGCCGGGAGGGGGCGGGGCTAAAGGGGAAATGGGCGGGGCTAGAGGGGGAGTGGGCGGGGCTAAGGGGTGGCTTTGCAGGGGTCCTGAGGAGATTTAGGGGGTTTGGGGCTTTTATTTGGGAATTTTGGGTCTTTAAGGGGATTTTTGGGGGTCTCTGGGGGGGTTTTTTTTGGAATTTTGGGGGTTTTGGGGGGTTTTTGGGGGGAATTTGGGTCGGCAGGGCCGGGAGGGGGCGGGGCTAAAGGGGAAATGGGCGGGGCTAAGGGGTGGCTTTGCAGGGGTCCTGAGGAGATTTAGGGGGTTTGGGGCTTTTATTTGGGAATGTTGGGTCTTTAAGGGGATTTTTGGGGGTCTCTGGGGGGTTTTTTTCTGGAATTTTGGGGGTTTTGGGGGTTTTTTGGGGGGAATTTGGGTCGGCAGGGCCGGGAGGGGGCGGGGCTAAAGGGGAAATGGGCGGGGCTAAGGGGTGGCTTTGCAGAGGTCCTGAGGAGATTTAGGGGGTTTGGGGCTTTTATTTGGGAATTTTGGGTCTTTAAGGGGATTTTTGGGGGTCTCTGGGGGGTTTTTTTTGGAATTTTGGGGGTTTTGGGGGGTTTTTGGGGGGAAATTTGGGTCGGCAGGGCCGGGAGGGGGCGGGGCTAAAGGGGAAATGGGCGGGGCTAAGGGGTGGCTTTGCAGAGGTCCTGAGGAGATTTAGGGGGTTTGGGGCTTTTATTTGGGAATTTTGGGTCTTTAAGGGGATTTTTGGGGGTCTCTGGGGGGTTTTTTTTTTGAATTTTGGGGGTTTTGGGGGGTTTTTGGGCGGAAATTTGGGTCGGCAGGGCCGGGAGGGGGCGGGGCTAAAGGGGAAATGGGCGGGGCTAAGGTGTGGCTTTGCAGGGGTCCTGAGGAGATTTAGGGGGTTTGGGGCTTTTATTTGGGAATTTTGGGTCTTTAAGGGGATTTTTGGGGGTCTCTGGGGGGTTTTTTTTTTGGAATTTTGGGGGTTTTGGGGGGTTTTTGGGGGGGAATTTGGGTCGGCAGGGCCGGGAGGGGGCGGGGCTAAAGGGGAAATGGGCGGGGCTAGAGGGGGAGTGGGCGGGGCTAAGGGGTGGCTTTTCAGGGGTCCTGAGGAGATTTAGGGGGTTTGGGGCTTTTATTTGGGAATTTTGGGTCTTTAAGGGGATTTTTGGGGGTCTCTGGGGGGGTTTTTTTTTGGAATTTTGGGGGTTTTGGGGGGTTTTTGGGGGGGAATTTGGGTCGGCAGGGCCGGGAGGGGGCGGGGCTAAAGGGGAAATGGGCGGGGCTAAGGGGTGGCTTTGCAGGGGTCCTGAGGAGATTTAGGGGGTTTGGGGCTTTTATTTGGGAATTTTGGGTCTTTAAGGGGATTTTTGGGGGTCTCTGGGGTTTTTTTTCTGGAATTTTGGGGGTTTTGGGGGGTTTTTGGGGGGGAATTTGGGTCGGCAGGGCCGGGAGGGGGCGGGGCTAAAGGGGAAATGGGCGGGGCTAAGGGGTGGCTTTGCAGGGGTCCTGAGGAGATTTAGGGGGTTTGGGGCTTTTATTTGGGAATGTTGGGTCTTTAAGGGGATTTTTGGGGGTCTCTGGGGGGTTTTTTTTTGGAATTTTGGGGGTTTTGGGGGGTTTTTGGGGGGGAATTTGGGTCGGCAGGGCCGGGAGGGGGCGGGGCTAAAGGGGAAATGGGCGGGGCTAAGGTGTGGCTTTGCAGGGGTCCTGAGGAGATTTAGGGGGTTTGGGGCTTTTATTTGGGAATTTTGGGTCTTTAAGGGGATTTTTGGGGGTCTCTGGGGGTTTTTTTTTTGGAATTTTGGGGGTTTTGGGGGGTTTTTGGGGGGGAATTTGGGTCGGCAGGGCCGGGAGGGGGCGGGGCTAAAGGGGAAATGGGCGGGGCTAGAGCGGGAGTGGGCGGGGCTAAGGGGTGGCTTTGCAGGGGTCCTGAGGAGATTTAGGGGGTTTGGGGCTTTTATTTGGGAATTTTGGTCTTTAAGGGGATTTTTGGGGGTCTCTGGGGGTTTTTTTTTTGGAATTTTGGGGGTTTTGGGGGGTTTTTGGGGGGGAATTTGGGTCGGCAGGGCCGGGAGGGGGCGGGGCTAAAGGGGAAATGGGCGGGGCTAAGGTGTGGCTTTGCAGGGGTCCTGAGGAGATTTAGGGGGTTTGGGGCTTTTATTTGGGAATTTTGGGTCTTTAAGGGGATTTTTGGGGGTCTCTGGGGGGGTTTTTTTTTTTGAATTTTGGGGGTTTTGGGGGTTTTTGGGCGGAAATTTGGGTCGGCAGGGCCGGGAGGGGGCGGGGCTAAAGGGAAATGGGCGGGGCTAAGGGGTGGCTTTGCAGGGGTCCTGAGGAGATTTAGGGGGTTTGGGGCTTTTATTTGGGAATTTTGGGCCTTTAAGGGATTTTTGGGGGTCTCTGGGGGGTTTTTTTTTGGAATTTTGGGGGTTTTGGGGGGTTTTTGGGGGGGAATTTGGGTCGGCAGGGCCGGGAGGGGGCGGGGCTAAAGGGGAAATGGGCGGGGCTAGAGGGGGAGTGGGCGGGGCTAAGGGGTGGCTTTTCAGGGGTCCTGAGGAGATTTAGGGGTTTGGGGCTTTTATTTGGGAATTTTGGGTCTTTAAGGGATTTTTGGGGGTCTCTGGGGGGGTTTTTTTTGGAATTTTGGGGGTTTTGGGGGGTTTTTGGGGGGGAATTTGGGTCGGCAGGGCCGGGAGGGGGCGGGGCTAAAGGGGAAATGGGCGGGGCTAAGGGGTGGCTTTGCAGGGGTCCTGAGGAGATTTAGGGGGTTTGGGGCTTTTATTTGGGAATTTTGGGTCTTTAAGGGGATTTTTGGGGGTCTCTGGGGGGTTTTTTTTTGGAATTTTGGGGGTTTTGGGGGGTTTTTGGGGGGGAATTTGGGTCGGCAGGGCCGGAGGGGGCGGGGCTAAAGGGGAAATGGGCGGGGCCAAGGTGTAGCTTTGCAGGGGTCCTGAGGAGATTTAGGGGGTTTGGGGCTTTTATTTGGGAATTTTGGGTCTTTAAGGGATTTTTGGGGGTCTCTGGGGGGTTTTTTTTTGGAATTTTGGGGTTTTGGGGGTTTTTTGGGGGGGAATTTGGGTCGGCAGGGCCGGGAGGGGGCGGGGCTAAAGGGGAAATGGGCGGGGCCAAGGTGTGGCTTTGCAGGGGTCCTGAGGAGATTTAGGGGGTTTGGGGCTTTTATTTGGGAATGTTGGGTCTTTAAGGGGATGTTTGGGGGTCTCTGGGGGTTTTTTTTTTGGAATTTTGGGGGTTTTGGGGGGTTTTTTGGGGGGAATTTGGGTCGGCAGGGCCGGGAGGGGGCGGGGCTAAAGGGGAAATGGGCGGGGCTAAGGGGTGGCTTTGCAGGGGTCCTGAGGAGATTTAGGGGGTTTGGGGCTTTTATTTGGGAATTTTGGGTCTTTAAGGGGATTTTTGGGGGTCTCTGGGGGGTTTTTTTTGGAATTTTGGGGGTTTTGGGGGGTTTTTGGGGGGGAATTTGGGTCGGCAGGGCCGGGAGGGGGCGGGGCTAAAGGGGAAATGGGCGGGGCTAGAGGGGGAGTGGGCGGGGCTAAGGTGTGGCTTTGCAGGGGTCCTGAGGAGATTTAGGGGGTTTGGGCTTTTATTTGGGAATTTTGGGTCTTTAAGGGGATTTTTGGGGGTCTCTGGGGGGGTTTTTTTTGGAATTTTGGGGGTTTTGGGGGGTTTTTGGGGGGGAATTTGGGTTGGCAGGGCCGGGAGGGGGCGGGGCTAAAGGGGAAATGGGCGGGGCTAAGGGGTGGCTTTGCAGGGGTCCTGAGGAGATTTAGGGGTTTGGGGCTTTTATTTGGGAATTTTGGGTCTTTAAGGGATTTTTGGGGGTCTCTGGGGGGGTTTTTTTTGGAATTTTGGGGGTTTTGGGGGGTTTTTGGGGGGGAATTTGGGTCGGCAGGGCCGGGAGGGGCGGGGCTAAAGGGGAAATGGGCGGGGCTAGAGGGGGAGTGGGCGGGCTAAGGGTGGCTTTGCAGGGGTCCTGAGGAGATTTAGGGGGTTTGGGGCTTTTATTTGGGAATGTTGGGTCTTTAAGGGGATTTTTGGGGGTCTCTGGGGGGTTTTTTTCTGGAATTTTGGGGGTTTTGGGGGGTTTTTGGGGGGGAATTTGGGTCGGCAGGGCCGGGAGGGGGCGGGGCTAAAGGGGAAATGGGCGGGGCTAAGGGGTGGCTTTGCAGGGGTCCTGAGGAGATTTAGGGGGTTTGGGGCTTTTATTTGGGAATTTTGGGTCTTAAGGGGATTTTTGGGGGTCTCTGGGGGGTTTTTTTTTGGAATTTTGGGGGTTTTGGGGGGTTTTTGGGGGGGAATTTGGGTCGGCAGGGCCGGGAGGGGGCGGGGCTAAAGGGGAAATGGGCGG